>NC_034600.1:39680735-39700223 GCF_900095145.1 Mus pahari | reverse complement strand
CTCTCTCTCTCTCTCTCTCTCTCTCTCTCTCTCTCTCTCCTCTCTCTCTCCTCTCTCCTCTCTCCTCTCTCTCTTTCTTTGTTTTTACAAGAACAACTTTTCAGTAGCTTCCTTCTTTTCTTTTCTTTTTTATTTTTAAAAATGAATCAACAAACATCAACATATATCATGGGAAAATACAAGGGTATATATAATTCTAGAATAAAATGTGACTCTAGTTACTGTATTACCCAGAATAAGTTCTTGAAGGAGATAATAACTCAGCATGAAGAATAAGTAGATTTAGAGTGAAAATTGATGATGGGAGAGTGCATTGAAACAGAACAAGACCCAGAAAGAGCTGAGACATAGGATCTTTGCACTGGAGGCTCTACAAACGTGTTACAGACCCCACATCTAGAGACCACTATTGATCTTGGGACCCAGTTGCTCTCTCTGAAGTCTACAGCAACATTTCAACCTAGGCTAAATCTCCACCGTCCACCCAGCTCTTATGACTGAGCCCAGCCAGGATCTTGGCTACTTTTCGGAAAGTACAGAACTCCATTGGTGACCGGGTTGGACTTGAGGATTCACAAGGGTTTTCTTAACATGATTTAGGACGTTTCTAGTCAATGCCCTCCCCTTGGGTCAAACCTGTATCATGATGTGAGTGAGGCTTCACACCATCTCACATCTCACTCACATCTTCCTGGCTCCCGAATCTTCTTACTCTCCTTTTTTCCTCTCTTACAAGGGAATTGTCTAACATCTTTACATATCAAGTTCCTTCCTAGCATCTTATTCCTAGAAGACTCAGACTACCACATGGAGTATAGACTGTGTATGAAGTAATCAATGGGATTTTCAAACTGAAAAAGCAGTGTAAGACTTCATCATTGAAGCCAAGCAGCTGGTTCAATACTTTCCCTGAAGACAGAATAAATCTTAATTTCTTAACAGCATGTGTAGTTTTAAAGTTCACCAGTGACAGAGATTTCATAACTTCCCTTTGGTAATTGTTTCATAGCTTAATCATCTCATGAGTCTGAGATATCTACACTAAATCTCTTGTGATTTAAGGTCATTTCTTCTTGTTTAGTCTTCTATGGTGATAGTTTCAGCCACCTACAGATCTATTAACTATGTCAACATCCACTTATAACAGGAATTTCCTCCACAATATCTTATACAAGGAGTTGTACAAGATTACCCACCACTTTTTCTATTTGTGACAAAATTATGATTCATTAAAATAATACAATTGCAGAATATCTGTTTTTTAAACACAGAAAAATATTCCCTATGTGTACGCGGTAAAACAAAAGTATGGTTAATTGAGATATAGTTTTATGATTTAGAGCCACAAAGAGAAAACTGCTTTGCAAACATGCTCTGCCTTCAGCTGGCAGCATGAAAATAAAAACCCAGTCTTCAATTACTTAGGTACCACATTTTGTCCAACTTTCAAAAAGTGGGTGTGTTTTTTTCCCCACACTGTTTGAAATAGAGTTGGAAAGCACGTGAGAGTGCTGGCAATCTATGTAAGGCTGTCTTCTCTGGGTGCAAGCCCAACATCCGCTCCAATCCTCCAGGCATGTCAAGCAACAAGAAACGCTCCAGCCGCAAGACTTACCCATCAGCAAAGACCTTCAACAATGAGGATGTACTTACCTAAAAGAGAAAAAGAGATGATGTTAGTGACACCTGTCCCAGTTCAGGCAGAGTGACAAACATTCTAGAAGGTATTCTGAGCGTATGGTCCACTCACCATCGCCAGGCCCAATCTCAGGGCTCTCGTTTCTGACATACAGGCCAGATAATGGAATCTCTCCTTCTCCCAGTTTACTCTGAGTGCATTTAATAGGTATTTGCAATATAAAACATTTTTTTTTAAAGATTACTAAAACTCAACAGACTAGCGCTGGAGCTTAGTAACAATAGCAAGTAATATCCATTTCATGGTTTCCCAACTGTCAAGCCCAGCAATACACTATTTGTGTATTACCCCATTTCTCTGCAGAAAGTGAGATAGCATTACTATCCCCATTGAACAATGAAGCATAACAAAATGACATGCATTAGCTTGCAGAAGGCCAGAGCCCGGGTTGTTTTCCAAGAGCCTTCTGATTCTACAGTATAATCTCACAATCTTGATGTCAGTCTGCCAAAACCCAAAGGGAATAAAAGACAACATAGCAGAAGCATTCTATTAAATAAAAAATTATATATATATATATATATAATTATAGAGAGATATATATATATATATTTATATATATATATATTTATATATATATATATATATATATATAGAGAGAGAGAGAGAGAGAGAGAAAGGAAACGATCACAATATTAAAACAGAGGTAAATAAACAATGTCTGGTCAGAGCAGCTACTCAATAATATCTGTTGAATAAATCAAATAATAGATAATCAGATAATGAATAATCATATACTGGTTATATTCCAACTGGGCATTGCAGGCATGGTAAGTCACAATAACACAGAGGCATTTCATCTTCCTTGCACGTGGCCAGGTGACATCTCTTTATCATTTTGTTTACCCAGAAGTGAGAACTGAAGGTTCTGGAGGGAGAAGGATAAAATCTGGGTCTTGAACAAATGACCAGGTTTCAATAAAGAACGGATTTGCTAAACCCTCAAACCCTGTGATGATCAAGTGAAAAGCCTACCATGGTTCAAGAAGCAATTTTAAAAGCACCATAGAGTAGGCTTGGTTTTGTGGTTTTTTTTTTTTTTAAATTTTAAAATTTACAAATGTTCATTTATATTTACATCATATGAATGAGTGCATGCATATGTGCCATGTACATGCATACATGGATGCGTGTGTGTATGTGTGTGTGTGTGTGTGTGTGTGTGTGTGTTCAATGCTTTTTCTTGCTGACCCATCTCAGTATCTTAGGAGTTTGGGGTGTCTGTTATCAATATTCATACAAGAAAACCATGGCTGAGGAGACAGCGTATTTCAAGAAACACTATAAACTGCAGGACAAGTGAATTAATGGGCTTCAGGTCACGTAATTAGCTCTCATTTTAATATTCATAACACAACATCTACGTACTTAATCTTAAAAAAAAAAATCAAGAATAA
Organism: Mus pahari; assembly: GCF_900095145.1. NCBI lineage: Eukaryota > Metazoa > Chordata > Mammalia > Rodentia > Muridae > Mus > Mus pahari. The sequence goes on along the minus strand of NC_034600.1, from coordinate 39,697,127 downwards.
AGTGCTTCCCATGAACTCTTTACCATATGACTGACCCCAGTAAAATGAGTCCCAGTACAGTAATGCTACCACTCCAGTGCCCAGCTTTTCCCAAAACTCTAGTTTTCATACATTTTATATGGAAACTCCTTAGAGCTGCAACGTCTTTCATGCCATTTATATAATTGGGTTACACATTGAATTTGATTACAAGACATAAACCAACGGAAAAAAAATGAGGGCAGATAAGATAAATATTAAACCATTTATTTGCTCCCAGATCAAACTGAACCTACCTGAAGTGGAAATTGTGAGATATTTTACCAAGTCTAATGAAACACGTGAAGAAGAACTCTCTTATGGATTTAATGTTGACTCAGGATGGAGAGCCTGCTCACTGGTTACAAGTGTACACTGCTCTTGCAGTAGGCCCAAGAGTTCTGCTGCCAGCACCCACATCTGGTTGCTCACAGCCACCTGGGACCCCAGCTCCATGGTAGCCAGTGTCCTTTTCTGTTCTCTACAGTGGGCATTTGTGCTCATAGGTATCCATATGCACACGTGGATAACCATTTATATGCATAATTAAAAATAAAATGACATTTTAGAAAGGTAACTGGGCTCACTGGTTCGAAACATTAAATATTAACCAGTTAAAAACTGGGGGTGGGCGGAGGGCAACCTAAGTGGAAAGAGAGGGAGGTGAAATAAAAACCACCGTGAATGACTGAAAAAGCCATGGGGAAACATTATATTATGTTTGCTTAAAATACACTTATAATAAATGTATGTGTACACATATATAAGCAAGTTAACCTCGGTCATATTACTTGGAGTAATAATACTCCCCAAAGAGTCATAGGCTATCTTACAAAAATCTCTAGTGCTAGGTATGGGAAACTTTCCAGCCCTAACTGATACATCTGTATCACAACTCCTATACCTAAGACTAAAGGGACTTTGTAGAAAGGGGTGCAGAAGGATTGTAATAGCCAGAAGACTGGGCAGGATCTCTGCATAGAGATTACATCCTATGTATGACAGGATGCAATGGACGCACTGAGCAAGGATAGGGAGGTGTGGGCTGGGGAGATGGCACAGTGGAGGAAGTGCTTGCTGCAGAAGTTTAAGGATCTGAGTTTAGATCCTCAGAACTCCTGTGGAGCCAGGGACAGCTGTGGCCACCATTCCGGTGCTCCGACTTTAAGATGGCAGGTGGAGACTTGCCTGGCACAGACAACAGTGAACAAGAGACCTTGTCTCAAACAAGAAAAACAAGGACTTGACCCCCAAGGTTGTCCTCTGATTGCCACATGTGAACCTTTGCAAACACACGTTCATACATGCATGCACACCCATGCACACGTGTGAACACTGACGCTCAAGTACATGCACCAAACACACACACACACACACAGAGAGAGAGAGAGAGAGAGAGAGAGAGAGACAGAGACAGAGACAGAGACAGAGAGACAGAGAGAGAGAGGCAGAAATGGTTGCTTTGTTCTGTTTTCTCTAAATTCATTGTTATGGAAACAAGGTTCTGGTTAGCTGTAGCTTTATCTGCAAACAGATAAAGGTAAGGAACCCCATGTCCAACAAATCTGGAATAATCTATGGGTGAAGATGTAAAGCCATATGGTGGAAGGAAAAGCACCCACCTCTACAAATTGATTTTGGGCTCCATATGTTTGCTGTGGTGCACAAGCACACCCTACACACATTCACACATAGATTCAATGAACCAGTGAGTGTATGCTAAAGAATGCCTGTTTAGAAAATGTGGGTTCAGTTCTACGTGACACTGGGGCACGTGAGTGGGATACACAATGTTGATGATGCAAAGGCTGATATAAGCCAGGGAAACTCAGAGAGACAAATGAGTTCAAAGAACAGACAGATATGTCCACCCAACTATGGCAGACATTTCTCCAGCACCGAGGATCTGTTACAAAGCAGCAGTGAGAGACCCCTCAGGAGGCTCCTACAGAGGAGCCAGGCATTTGAGAAGCTAAGCCGCACAAAGGATAACTGGGTGGCCTGGCCAATGGACTTTGGGAGGCTTCAGAGTGCTTCTCATCTTCTAGGTGTCTCCCCAGTGTTTAGCACTGTCAAACCTTTGACATCCCAGAGTTGCTATGTGTAAGGGAGAGCCTCGGGGAGGATGTGTCTCCCTGATTTCTACCTGTACTGCTTTGGCCTCCATTATTTTGGACCACAAACTTGGTCCCTGGAGGAGAAAGGTTTACTAAGCAGGAGGAGCTCTGAGGGAGGTCTGTCTTCTCAGGTCCACATGAGAGTGTTCTACCATGGGATTTTATTTTGAATCAAAATTTCACTGAGTTGCCCATACTGACATCAACTTGGAGTCCCCCTGCCTTAGACTCCCAGGTTACTAGTATTATAGGTGTGAAGAGCTAGGCCCTGTCTAGAGGGTTTGGGGGGGGGGGTGGAAACCATCTCAGTAGAACTCAGCTCCAGAGGTTAAACAGCTTTAAGAGTTGTTAACTCTCTGCCCCTCAAATGTGTGACACACAGTACCTGCTATATGATTAGTACAGTTACTCACTTGAACATGAAAGCAAGGCTATCATGAGTGGCTCTCCTGATCTTCAGGACTTGTTAGTATTCTGATGAGTTGGGATCATATACTTGAGAGGAAATAAAAGTATAGAGAGAGACTGAGCTGAGGCAGAGCTGCCTCCTCTGGGCCAGAAGTAAGAATTAAACAAAACAATACAAAATAAAACAAAACAAGACACACGAAACAGGTGAATTGTGCAGAGGAACAAGCCATAGGTTCATCAAGGTATGACAAACTTTCTTACCTGTGTTTATGGATTCTATGCAACAACAAACTTTGAAAATGAAGGTATCAGTTTTAGAACTGTGAGCATAAAAATTAATTACAGTTGTCCTCTGGATGAGCCTTAGTCTAGTGAGAAGTTAGATCCTCTTAAATAAAAAAAAATAGAATCAAATATTGAAAACATTAAAAAAGAAAGAATGAGAGAGAGAGTGAGAAAAGGAAGAAGAGGAGGAAGAAGAGGAAGAGGAAAAAGAGGAGGAGGAGGAGGAGGAGGAGGAGCTTAAACAAGCTCATTTTATCCTGGTGGGCATGGCTCCTACAGACTTCTTAGAGTGATTGCTCTCTGCTTATGAGGGTGTATTAGTTCAGCTGGGTCTGAGGATAAGGTGGGAAGGAGACCAGAAAATGTCTGCCAGGTTTTACCAATATTGAATGAATGGCTGATTGGGTGGGCTTACCTGAGTATGGACTGGACAGAAGAGAAATGCCCTTTTCTACCTTTAAGCAGGCCACCTAGTGACCAGTGATTTTATGAATCCCTGGATCTTATAAGGAAGATATGAAAGTTTTTCTGTGTTGTGGAATACTCTATGACATGGATCCCCTTAAGTGTACTACAAATAAGAATCAAACAAGGAAAGAGACAGAACACATCATGAGTGCTCACTCTCAAATCCTGACACATTTCACCCACAAACTAATTTGCCTGAAAACACCAAATGTATGTACAAAGAGTGTCACTCCATATATGGTAGCTCGAGATGTTTTGGATTTAGTATTTATGTTAACACAGCATAAACAAATGAAATTTTCTTTAGAGTCCCAAAGACAATGTCCTTCAATCACAACAAACACTGGTGTTCTCATAGCCATTATGACAGCATTGTGTTATCCTAATCCTGAAGACCAGTGTCACTATTATCAAGCCTCTGTCTCCAAGAAGCATGCACCTTCATTATCAGAGATGACCATTTGCTGAGCACAGATATAAGGCCATGGAATCTGGCTTCTTTTGCTCTGGAAACTGTGGAAGCAAGTTGGCAGCTTCCTAACTTCTCTGAGAGTAGTGGTTTTGCTTGGCACGTGGGTCTAACAGCTCTTCAAGTACTCAATTAGCTTGCTGGATACATGGTGAACTTGGAACATCTTCATTAACACTCCGTCCCTCAGCTCCAGCAGAACAGAAAAGCTTGTGATGTCAAGGGCTTTGACCGTTTGAGATTGTGAATTTCTTAACACATTCATTTCTGCCATTTCCCAGCTAGTCTGTAGCCTAGAGAATATGTGTCTCTCATAGGCTGAGAACAACAATAAAGTACTTGGAACACATAGTGAGGAGATAAGGGAGGAATACGATCCAGAAGTGTATGTTAATCAATGACTTCACACATCCAATATAACAATAAACTCTGGCTTTGTAGCTGGAAGTTATAGCTAATCAATCAAATAAGTAAAACTAAAATGAAAAAGAGTAACTCTCCAAGCATCAACTTCCAGTATTATGTAGGGAAGCACCAAAAGAAACAGAACTTTCTGGACCCCAGGTCCTTCTTAAAAGCACGTACACTTTCTTAAATGCAGGGATTAGAAAGATGGTGCAGAATTCAGGCATGGTGGTGTTTGCCTGTGACCCCAGAACTCATGAACTGAGCTGGGGGCAGGGTGGAGCTTATATGTCCAGTTTGGGCTATATAACAAGACTTTGTCTGGAAGAAAGAGGAGGATAAGAAAGAGTAGGAAGAAAGAGAAGAGACAAGAAGGCGGAGGAGGAGGAGGAAGAGGAGGAGGAGGAGGAGGAGGAGAAGCAACAGCAGCAGCAGCAACAAAAAGGGAAATTAAAGGACAATAGAAAATAAGAAAAGGCAGCCTGAGCTGAAACTTGAAGTGCAGGGCATAGAACCAGACGTCTGCTTCAAATCACAGGTAAGTTTTGTGCTCAAGGGTGGTAGGTCTTTCCCCATTGTGGTAATTTTGCTGTCAGTGGTGTCTACACTGAGTTCAACCCGAAGAGTAAGATGAGTGGGATGAACTAGCAGATGAGTCAGTGGAACCTGGTCTATAGCCTGTATTTTGCAATGTTTCTCATAGAACAGGGGGAAATGTACATATCTATGCCTTCCAAACATGATCCCAATGCACTGTTTTTACACAAAAATCGTTCCAAGTCTAAATTGATGCCAATTAAGGTTCAGGGGCTGTCTCATTTCAATTACCATCTACTAGTTCGATCCAATTTAGTCAGTCTGACTCCCAAGAGAATTTTAGTAGGTGCCTCTACACAGACACTATAGAGTATTAATCTGACAGCCTCCTGCAGATACCTTCCGCATGTGTGGTCATGCCAACTCTTAATAGTGGACTGAATTTCCAGTAGATGCTCTGCCGGAATCCCTGGTGACACACACAAAGACATTACATAAGCATCACTAAATTCTATTTCGTGGCCACACTGGAAATATCTAGAAAGCTATAGGAGGAAAAACATAGCATGCAGGAGCCAGACAGAGTGAATAATCGCATCGTTTCTGGTGAAATGAATTAATTGCAAACAGTTCATGTAAATTAATGCAAGTATACAGCACTTGGCAAACTAAGAACATTTTTGTGACAATAAATCATTTTTACCAACATTACAAATTTGGACCTTCACGCAATTTCAAGTTTTCCTATTTCTCTTTATAAATCATGCCAACAAAGTTTAATGAGAAGTGTCTAGTCATTGTAGTCTCAATTCAAAATTAGATAAGAAGGCCACTTTGAATGAATTACATAGAAATGGTCATATCTTCACTATTTATATTTATTACACACCAAAATAATCAAGGAGAGAAAAACACATGCAGATGTCATAGGCATGCTGATATTTAAGATACACCATTCATAGCAAGGAGAACAAGCTTACAGATACATAGATAGGATTATTGCAGTCTTACATTTGTTTTACTCACTTGGCCCCTAGACTTTCCTACCAGCAAGTTCTGTAGAAGTGGGCCTTCCTTCCTACCTTCAAAACCCACAACACCAACCTCCAAACTTAGCAATCACCAGTGACTTCTTGTTCAGTGGCCGGCCCACTTCACCCAGCCATACTCTGAGGACACTCCCATTTGGCCTGAACAGCATCCTTGCCTTAGTCGAAACACCACAGACTAGAGGTCAAGCCACACATTCTGCAAGAACCACACGAGTAGACCTCCCCCTACCCCAGTTTGTATTTTCAGCTAAAGGAATTCCTCTTGCCTCTTGTGTGTTTATTATCCATTCAGTATCTAGCACCCAAATTTGTCACATAACTGCTGGGAATTCTTCCTGGGTTCATGACAAACCTCAGATCCTTAGCATGGCACCAAATGACCCCAAACCAAGTCTTTCCCTTTGTGTTTTCTCTGGGATCTACATCGTCATTAACATTTGGGTCTTAGGATGGTCCTTGCCTCAGTTCTGCTGCTTCTGCTGATACAGTGGAGGATGTGGGAAGGTAAAGGATAGGTCGTTCATATAACCACAGCAACTTCATCTATATAAACTATATAATCCCTGTAGGAGGGTGCTAGTGCTGGGGAAAACGAAAACCATTTTCACTTCAAATGTCTCATACAGGCACCCATGTGAGAAGTGGGCATCTTAGCAACAAATAAGAAAAGGGGACACCATCTTGTATGCCATTTAGAATCATTCAGAACTCTAAATCTACTCTTTTCACTAGATGCTACTGTGTAGAAATATCCCCTGGAAATTTACTTGGAAAATACTGAAACAACACACACTCGTTTTAGCATAAAGTTTTATTAATATTATGTGATCCTAAGACCAAGAAAGGTTTGGTGTTTGGTGTGTTTTGTTCTGTTTTCTTGATAGTGTTCTTGGGCATCCCAAACTGACCTCAAACTTTGTAGCTGAGGATGACCCTTAAACCTCTGCCCCTCCTGCTTCTACCTCTTGAGTTCTAGAATTTCAGGCATGTGTCCCTGTGCCTAGTTAATCTGATACATGGGATTAAGCTCAGGGCTGTGGGGAAGCTAGGAAAGCATTCTGCTAGTTGAGACACATCTTGAAAAAAATCTTGAAAAAATATATTTTGGTTAAAAAGAAGTAGGAAAAAAGTCACATGAAAGTCTACTGCCCATTGCCATGAATAAACTTGATTAATTACCTCCTAAAATACCAAGAACCACTTCACACCCCATTTCTAGAAGCTTTTGGAATTGCCCATATCAGCCTTGAGACACAAGCACCAATCAAATGAATATGTCTCATCTTTCTGAACCCTTTAGTCTCATAACTTTGGTGATTTTCAGACAGTTTTTTTTTTAAACACATGGCTAGTAGCACTCTCTCTGGGGAAAGTAGCTTGCACTATGTATAACCCTTAGCAGAAGAACAGATGATACATGCAGACTTACGCAGCATCACCACTGGACCGGTGTTCGGAGGGATCACGTGGCAGTCTTCCCCTCTCCACACTGAAGGGGATTGGCGGAGCTTCCTTTGTCCTCAGCTGACTTCTCAAGGAAATGTTTCCAACTTTGCACCCTTTGGGTTCAGTTGTTCAACAGGTTACAATTAGTTAGATTAGTAACTGGTTGAACAACTGTATCCAAAGAGTACAGATTACTAGGGAGATAGGCCAGTGGTGTTCAGCCGGGCTCAGTCTGTCCTCTTCAGTGTGTGCAAGAATGATGTCAAACAAGACGCATACATTCAAGAGAAAGCTATTAAATATTCATTGAGCATCTAGTATTAGCAGAGTACCATGGCAGACAGGAGAGACAGAGAGGGAGAGAAAGAGACAGAGAGGGAGAGAAAAGAGACAGAAACAGAGAAAGAGGCTGCCCTGCATAATAGAAATGTAATATATGGCCTCTGGCAGAGAGAAACTTTAACAAGAAAAAATATTTCAAGGAATGTGAAGGAGGTAACCTTCACATTTTACAATTTCCATTAGAGTGAATCTGTAGTCACTGCCAACACCATAAGACACAGGTCTAGGATTTTACCTTTATTTAGTCAAGCACACAGCATTGTGCAGGTGACATATTCACAGGAGCAGACAAGGAAGCACAGAAGCCCTTACTCATTAAGCTGAAAGCAGAAGGCTCTCTTCTCCCCAAGGGATAGACTCTGCTGAATATTTATTTGGATTCTTGGGGAATCCCAATCTTTCTTAATGCCTGTCTGTAATAATTTCTCTACTCCTTGTTTTTTTTTTTTTGTTTGTTTGTTTGTTTTTTTTAATTTCCACCAAAGATAGACTTCTGCACCATGTCAAATAGTTGATTTTACCATGTAAAATTTGAGGTTCTGTTTAAGTTCACTAGCATTGACCAATAAGATGAACAGTCTCCAGCAATGGAATAGGTGGCTATAAACAGCAAAGAGCCCAGCTATTTTCAGGAAATTAATTTAGTCATTGGGTTTCTGTGACACAAGAGATGAACTGGTGGGTATTTTTTTGTTTTTCAAGAACCCAATTCCCTACCCTGAATCCCAGTTTTAACATATAAAAATATTACTACATTCAACTCTGTATGTTCTTGAATGGCATACAGTACCTCCCCAGCCTGGACTTCAGGTCAACCACAATGTAGGCATAAAAAAGTCCTAACTCGTGCTACATATGCAGCCAGAGACACGAAATCTGGGGGATACTGGTCAGTTCATATTGTTGTTCCACCTACAGGGTCGTAGACCCCTTCAGCTCCTTGGGTACTTTCTCTAGCTCTTCCATTGAGGACCCTGTGTTCCATCCAATAGATGACTGTGAGCATTCACTTCTGTATTTGCCAGGCACTTGGTCTTGCAAATTTTATATGCCCCAGTACAGGACAACGCCAGGGCCAAGAAGTGGGAGTGGTTGGGTAGNGGAGCAGGGCAGGGGGAGGGTATAGGGGACTTTCAGGATATCATTTGAAATGTAAATGAAGAAAATATCTAATAAAAAAAATTTTTTTAAAAAAGTCCTAACTCAATTTTATGGGAAGTGAGGAAAAAATGAAACTAGGTCACTTGAACATACTTTGTTGGACATATGCATGTCTGTTTTGATGAGAATTAATTCATTTTTCTAAGGTGCCACAGGACTGACTGCTTCACTCAGCTACCTACAGATATTAGTGAAATCTGTTTAAACCCAGGCTTCCCTGATTTACAAATGGCAGCATTCACACCACAGCTATCGAGAGTAAACATAGAAAGAGCTGGGAAAGTTTTTCCACTTCTAGCCATTTGCCAGTGTAAACTGGCTGCGCTCTGAGCACAGCTGTTTCTGCGTGAGATTTTTCTCTTGGTGGGATTTTTGTATTGACTGTGCTCCTGTGGCATGAATACAGTCAGTGAAAGATTGTTTGGGGGCTCGATAAGAAAAGAGGCCAGAAACAATTGCTCCCACAGGCCCTACCCTTCCTTAATAACTAACTGCTGTCTGGAGCCCTGCAGGATCCTACCATCCATCTTATCTATTATATACAAAGGTTCTAGGACTTTTCTTGCCCTGTTCTTTAGCCTGAGAAAGACACAGACCCATCCGGGAGGCAGTTTTTAAGATAAAACTGACAGTAAGGAGCTAGGCCTCTGCTGTAAACCCTAGACATATTGCCCACACTTCTTGATTTCCACCCACCATTGAGAGCTGGTTTCCCTGAACTGAATTCTCTAAAAAGACAACACAAGGTATTTTGTCTCCTGGGCTATGTATATGTTTGCAAAGTTTGCCTTCTGTTTTATAACACTGCTAATAAAATGAGATGTTTTTAGCATCTTCCTTAGTAAATTAAGAATACAGTTCCTAATAATGTGCCTTTAAGCCTGGGTGAGTCACTAGCATAATAGTTACACTGGGAGGGAACTGTCCATACACTCTGATGCTTATTTTCTTGGGCAGTTTTATGAGATGTTGGGCATAGAAGTCCAGTGATTGGGGTTAACCTGTTCTTGAACTGTGGCTGTTAGGTTGAACTGTGGCTGTGGCTGTGGTTGTAGGGCAAGTTAGAACATAATGTACTAATCCCAGTAGAATCATAATGCGATTCTAGAGATCAGTGTGGGGCTCCACTGCTTTAGCCACAGTTAGATCTATACTTTGAATGTTTCCAAAGTTGCAATACTTGAGCAACCCTGGAGATATGGAAAAGTAATGAAGAGTATCAGGAAGAATGCAACTGAACCAACTGAAGCTTGGCATTCTTCGCTAAAGTTACCATTTGAGGGCATTAGGGATTAAAAACTAGAAATGCCCTCCATCAGGAATGAGAGCAGGCATCTACCCTTCCTAGGTTTTTCTTTCATTGCTATTTACCGTGTTTTAAGGGGTTTACTCTTTCTTACGTTGTTGGAAGAAACCAAGTCTACAATATATCATCTTTCCTGAAGGGCATAACATATTTATAGATATAGTTTCAATATAGTTGTAAGAGGGTTAGGAAGAAAAAATACTGACCACTAGAAATTATTGCTTCTTTATTTAGCCTGATTTCTTTAACACAGCATACCTCCAAATAAAATAAGGTCTTTAAATACAAGAACATCCTCCAATTCTAAAAGAGATTCATTTTAGCTGTCATTTCACTTGATTTTTATTGTGAGCAAAAGACAAGTTGGACACATTATAAACAGAAACTTAACGTGAAACCTGTAATATCATCATGGCGTTCTGTGATTTTTCCAGCAACATTTGAAATGCAATCACAACCTTGACTTTGTTACAGAATTTCTCTTATATCGCTTGATAAAAATATTAATAGTAATATCAAAACTATAAAATCTGTACACCTAGCTGCATATGAGAACAAGGTATGACTAACCAGAAATTGGTATAAGTATCTTCAGATACAAAACAACCAGGCTCGTATTCAGAGATAGCAAATGGTAAAATAATTGCTTGACTTTGCACCTCTTTGTGAATTAATTCCTTGATTCAACAGGCATATATTGATTTGTACAAACATAGAGGAGAACAGAAGACACATAATTGCCATGATAGGGCATCATATCTACACAACTCATCAACAAATGATTGTTCTCAGGTGTTCTGATAGCAGGCTCTTGCCCTTCCATCAAGCCTGTGGCCACTTTTTGAAGGTTTTATTGAACCTTGTATCATCAATGTATATATTGCTTAATGGTTGCTTTTTAGACTGCGATGGTAGACTTGAATAGCTGGGGCAGAATCTTTAAAACTCCAGACCTAAAATATTTGATATTTTGACCCTTTGTAAACTAGCAAAAAGACCTTGTTGTCTCATGAATGAGAGCATATCAAAGTTTTGATTAGATGCAATCTGAAAAAATAAGAGTTAGGACATGAGCATGGAACATCTAGCATAAAACAAGTTGGACATTCAATCAATATGAATTGTTATAGATAGTATGATGTATGCACAAAAATAGAATACTACTGAAAAACAAAAACACATTATATATGCTGCAATACAAAGATAACTAGGAGATTTTTCTAAAGCAGAACCACCCAGAGTACTTTCTTATTTACATAGAGAAAATTTACCAGCACATATGTTGTTATATTCATTGGCTAACTTTGGAAAATTGCATACAAATTGGTACAGCCTTTATCCTAAGAGGGCAATAACTAGAGTGACTTTTTCTTTGTACTACCAAAATGTCCATAACTTTGTTATACAGCTTAAAATAATTTACAACATTATACACAGTGCCGTGCATGTGCACATATGTGTGTTCATGAACTTCATACACAAGACAGAAAGTGAGTCTCATTATCCATCTTAGGGGTAGTCTGTTATTTTTTTAACTTATTTAATTAGATATTTTCTTCATTTACATTTGAAATGCTATCCCGAATATCCCCTATACCCTCCCCTCACTGCTCCCCTACCCACCCACTCCCCCTTCTTGGCCCTGGCGTTCCCCTGTATGGGGCATATAAAGTTTGCAAGACCAAGGGGCATCTCTTCCCAACGATGGCTGACTAGGTCATCTTCTATATATGCAGCTGGAGACACGAGCTCTGGGGATACTGAGTTCACATTGTTGTTTCACCTATAGGGTTGCAGACCCCTTCAGTTCCTTGGGTAATTTCTCTAGCTCCTCCATTGGGGTCTCTGTGTTTTATCCTATAGATGACTGTGGGCATCCACTTCTATATTTGCCAGGCATTGGCATAACCTCACAGAGATAGCTATATCAGGGTCCTTTCAGCAAGATCTTGCTGGCATATGCAATAGTGTCTGCATTTGGTGGCTGATTATGGGATGGACCCCCGGGTAGGGCAATCTCTGGATGGTCCATCCTTTCGTCTTACCTCCAAACTTTGTCTCTGCCACTTCTTTTTTTTTTTTTTTTTATGTTTTTTTAAATTAGATATTTTCTTTATTTACATTTCAAATGCTATCCCGGAAGTTCCCTATACCCCCCCCCCAGCCCCTGCTCCCCTACCCACCCACTCCCACTACTTGGCCCTGGCCTTCCCCTGTGCTGGGTCATATAAAGTTTGCAAGACCAAGGGGCCTCTCTTCCCAGTGATGGCTGATTAGGCCATCTTCTATATATGCAGGTAGAGACACGAGCTCAGGGGGTACTGGTTACTTCTTATTGTTGTTCCACCTACAGGGTTGCAGCCCCCTTCAGCTCCTTGGGTACTTTATCTAGCTCCTCCACGAATCCAGCCCTTCAAAGGAGTATTCTGTTATATGAGAAGTACCTTAATGTAGAGCCCGGACTTAATAGAGCTATTGACACATGGGGTATTAACCACTGCTATCTTTATTCTACTTAAAATGTTAGTTGGCATAATCATTATTAAAAATAATTTTCATGGGTGAATTGAGTTGTACTCAAGAAATGTTTATTAATTTAAAACCAAGACTTTTGTAGCCTATGAACAGAAACACACAGATCTAAATAGTGTCCCAAACCTGAGGCTCCAATACAGTCTTATATGTCACCAAACTATGTAGCTATTTTTGTCTCAAGAACATTGCCACCGCAGTCTCACCGGTATTTCCATGTAAGACCCCTAGGGTACTCTCTAGGGGACCAACAGTTCACAGACATGGAACTTGCAAGAACCAATAATATGGTAGTTAGTGGATACTTAATAACAACAGTTTTCCAGTTACCCAGAATTTAGTTCAAAACATGCTTTCACTGACACATTACGGCCCAGCTTGTGGGATAAGAGAATTGTGTTCATTATCCTGTTGTGCTTACGTAGCTTATGATATTCACCAGCCAGAATCTTAGAGCTGTGAAGGTTCAGCTTGGCTGTGTCCACTTACAATGACTAATTGAAAAACAAATGACTACTCTCCACCAGAGAAGTATTGCCTAAGCTCTAATTGATGAATGTTCCACTTCTATCTAGGACATAAAAGCTACCCTGAGTAAAGTCAATACCATTGGCTTAGAGGACTTCATTTTTCATCTTGTGTGTTTTCTTTTACATAAGAAGGCTGTCCCTCCTGGCTCCTAAACGTATTTTCAGCAAGACTAGTGATGACAAGTGATAAGATTTGACAATAAAATACTAACATTTTCAGCAAAAACACCCTCCCCATTCTCTCTACATCACTTAGCATGTGAAGTAGTATTCCATAAGATGCAAGCATCACTGGCCTTTCATGTCCCAGGTAGAGAATGGACAGGATCGGAGCCTCTTCAGGCTCCCTACTAGTAGATCCAAGAAGAGAAATTTGTTTAAAGAAATGAAGAAAGATATTTCACTTTCAGCTAAGCATAGAACTCCCATCAATCCCCCTATACTAAAAGCCATGAACTAAACTTTGTCAGAATGTCTTCTTTTTTGACCGCGACACATTCTTTACAGTGGCTTTCTCACAGAAAGCCTAGTTAACCCCCCTGCTGGGTGCTTTTATATTAAGATAAAGTTTGTTGTCAACAGTCTGCTCTTCCTGGGGGGAATTCTTGGTTGACTAGAGGGAAAGGCTGGCGGCACCAAGAGCTTGCTAGCCCAGTAAGAACTTTCCAAAGAAGAAGAAACACACGGGGGGGGGAGGGGGGGGAGCAGCCAGGACCTTGGAAGCTGCTCTTTGGACTCTCTTGCTTTCTGATTGCTTGGGTCAAAACACCTGGGAACAGCTGAACCGAAGCACTAGGCCAGATCTAGCCTCAGGGTTCAAGTGCACAGGCTCTCCATCTCTGTGTAAACATTACCATTTCCTCTCATCTTCTGCTGGGGGGAAGGACATGGCAGAGAAGCAGCAGCCTCCAAAGAAGCTGCAAAGGGGAGAATCATTAGCGATGCAGAGGAAAGAGCAAGTTAGCATGGACCCTAACCTCACCTTCCCAGGAATAAACAACACTGCCTAAGGAGAGCACAAATCCAAGACTGGGTTAGTTGAGCAAGCTCTGTGGAGGCTACCAAAGGGATGTGGCTCCTGTAGGGAACTGGTGGGGGGTGGGGGTGGGAAAGGTGGGGTGGGGGTGGGTGGTAACTGGATGGCAGGGTAAGAAGGTTGCTCATTACTGCAGTGGGTTTAGTCACCCCCCCCCCCCAGCATGGTGCTTGAGAACTGTTCAGATAGTGAGGGAAGGAAGATAGACTGCCTTTACTAAGCGTTTCTGTTTCTGGATGTGACTGTGTGTGTGTGTGTGTGTGTGTGGAGTATGTCTCCACCATGTAAATAATTACACAATGAAAGCAGAGCTGTGCTGGCCCAGGACCCAGGGAACTGGGAATAATTCCTCCGGGGATTCTTTGGGGAATGGAAGGGCAAGAAGGGATCCCACTTAGAATGGAGTGCAGTCGAGGAAGAAATTCTTCATTTATAGTATGATTGGGGCTCAAGTTCAGCTTTTAGAGCATTTGCCTGGGATATGCAAGGCCCTGGATTTGACCCACTGAACTACAAAGTGATAATGATAGTAATAATAATACTAAGTAAAGCTGCAACATAAGGACCAATAATAACAGTAACAATAATACTAAGTAAAACTGCAACCAATCTGGACTGGAGAGATGGTGCAGCAGTTAAGAGCACTCACTGCTCTTCCAAAGGTCCTGAGTCCAATTCCCAGAAACCACATGGTGGCTCACAACCATCTGTAATGGGATCTGATGCCCTCTTCCGGTGTGTCTGAAGGTAGTTACAGTGTACTCATCATATATATAAAATAAATAAATAAAATCTAAAAAAAGCACCAAGCAATGTTCCTACACACTAAATAAGCAGAGAATCCCACTTTTATTCAGAATAAACTGTGAGCACACATGCACACATGTAGATGATAGAACTCCAATATTCTCTGTGAGAAAGTCTGCTGTACCCTCATTCCTCCAAAGTTCACTTATAAGGTAATCACACTCATGTGTTTATCATGGGAGAATATATGACTAATTTAAATACCAAAAGATAATATTTAACTTAATGTCAACAGTATAAACAGAGTAGCAGGACCAAGTCTGATATATTTCACTGCTATCAGAATGGTTGTTCTATGTCCTATTAATGCCATACCCCGAGTAACCATGGGAACAAAACCTTCTCATTTATATGTAGTACTAATGATTTTAAGTGCATGCACAAACTTTCGTCAGTACTATTATTCTATCTTGATATTTAAAAGTCATGTATTGCACTTTCAATGTGTTATAAGGCAATGGACTGGCCAATACCTACCATGTACAGAAAGCACTGACATCATTAGGCAGACAGACAGACATTAGCAAGCTTAGGGGCCATTACAGATATCTTCTTTCCATGTGGAAACCTCCCTCCCTTTAAGTATATGAAAAAGTAGACTTATTGGGGGCTTATTTTTGCGGTACCTTCCTCTTAGTCAAAAGAATGGAATCTGAATTCTACTTCTGACCGTGGCTGGAAATAGGATATTCAGGTGGACGCCGCAAGAGCAGAACCTTACATACACACTGTTGTCTTTTGTGACTAGGTTTGTCAGTCATCTGGCCAGGGGGTCATTCTTCCAGAAAGCTGACTCCCCTGAAGGCTTGCAAAGGAGCTGAGAGGATTGACTATCCCCTTATAATCAATATTTACGATCCCAGCATCCTCTCCTTGCAATGGCTGTTTACAAGTCTACTGTGCCTAGCTTACTTGCTTTTCTGAGTCTTAACACCAGACTAGAGCTTTTCCTTGTCCACATCTTCATTGGATACAGGCCCAAGCCCTAGGAATTCTTTTCCTCTGGGCTCTCTCGCTGCTTTTGTTCTAAACAGTCACTAGCTCTTTCTACAGCGGCCTATAGACCGCCATTACTGACCTGAGTTCAAACCCTGTGACCTTTCTCCCAAGCAGTTGTCTGAGTTTCATACTTTGTTTATCCTGCAGTCTTTCTCTCAAACTCTCTCTTTTTTTATTAGATATTTTCTTTATTTACATTTCAAATGCTATCCCGAAAATTCCCCATACCCTCCCCCCTGCCCTGCTCCCCTACCCACCCACTCCCACCTCTTGGCCCTGGCCTTCCCCTGTGCTGGGTCATAAAAAGTTTGCAAGACCAAGGGGCCTCTCTTCCCAATGATGGCCAATTAGGCCATCTTCTGCTACATATGCAGTTAGAGACTCAAGCTCAGGGGGTACTGGTTAGTTCATATTGTTGTTCCACCTACAGGGTTGCAGCCCCCTTCAGCTCCTTGGGTACTTTCTCTAGCT
>NC_034600.1:39662020-39680345 GCF_900095145.1 Mus pahari | reverse complement strand
CTAGTGACTTCTTTTGTGATTGGGTTACCTCACTAAGGATGATATCCTCCAGATACATCCATTTGCCCAAGAATTTCATAAATTCATTGTTTTTAATAGGTGAGCAGTACTCCATTGTGTAAATGTACCACATTTTCTGTATCCATTCCTCTATTGAGGGACATCTGGAAAACGGTCCTTGAGCTTACTTCCCAAGTCCACAGTTTTGAAAAATTCTTTTATCAATAAGACTAGGAACTTACAAAATAGAACTCCAAGTCACAAGTAACAAGGACCCCTGAAATGTGGTTGGGATATATACTGTTTATAAGTACAGGTCACAACTGACTAGTAAGGTGTCATAATTGCACACATATTTAATGGGATCAAGAAAAAAAAAAGATAGAGAAAGATTCTAAACTAGAATATATGAACTAATTCCATACATATCAGAGAGCCCCCAGTGTCTTGTTGACTTGGAGCTACAGATTGAAAGACACAAGCACTCATGCCCATGTTTATGCAGTGTGAGAATCTCTTACACAGAATAATAATTTCGGTTAATGTCTTAGCATTTTCGCATGACTTTATGGATTTTTTATTAGATATTTTCTTCATTTACATTTCAAATGCTATTCCCTTTCCTAGTTTCCTCTCCGAAAATCCTCTATATCCTCCTCTTGCCCCTGCTCCCCAACCCACCCACTCCCACTTCCTGGCCCTGGCATTCCCTGGCATATACTGGGGCATAGAATCGTCACAAGACCAAGGGCATCTCCTCCCATTGATGGCCGAATAGTCCATCCTCTGCTACATATGCAACTAGAGACACAGTTCTGTGGGGTACTGGTTAGTTCATATTGTTGCTCCTCCTAGAGGGCTGCAGGCTCCTTCAACTCCTTGGGTACTTTAGCTCCTTCATTGGGGACCCCGGGTTCCATCCAATAGATGACTGTGAGAATCCACTTCTGTATTTGCCAGGCACTGGCATAGCCTCACAGGAGACATCTCTATCAGGATCCTGTCAGCAAAATCTTGTTGGCATATGCAATAGTGCCTGGGTTTGGTGGTTGTTTATGGGATGGATTCCCCGGGTGGGGCAGTCTCTGGATGGTCCTCTTTTTAGGGAATTCTTGCAAGAACGTTGGAAAGTTTCCACATTCTGACACGTCATCCTCCCCGGAAATTTCTGTTGATAAGAAATCTCAATCCTGTCTCAAGAATTCATATAATTGCCCTCAGTATCAGTGCTTTAATCTCTTCCCCCTGAGGCATTTGGCCTCCTTCAGAAAACAAGGCAGCTAAGAGGTCCATTCATGTATTTAGCCAGGCTGTCAATAACACTCTCCTGTTGAGTAACCCTTTTGGTCTTTCACCATTCGTTCTTCTGCTCTCCCCACTCCTTTTGAATTGTTTGCTTTTCCCCCATTCTGTTGGACTACTGTGGTGGAGGTTCTGGCTTTAAAAGCTGGTTAGGAATCATGGACACAATCTTAGTCATCTCCTAAGGTCTAGCCAGAGCTTCTACCTATAAGTTTCTTAAGCCCTCACCACTGTCACCATTGTACTAGCCCAGGAAGGCTAACTGGAAACATACTATCAATAAACCATAATCTCTCCTCTTTGATGTATGGGGGGGTGTACATTGATAGCTCAATCACTAAAAACAGTTGAGAAAAACACTGATAAAGCTTACATAATATTCACATTTTATCTATTAGCAATTCTTACAAAATTCTCTTTGGTAAGGAAAAGCAAACACTCAAAATATACTCATGATTATTGTTGGGTTTTACTTAACCATGCCCTGTTTCATTAACTCATATTTGAATGCAATTTCTTTTGCAATTACATTCTCCAAACCAAGTGCATTTCCTTCAGGCCATTTTCCCCAGTGACTGCAAACTTGGCTGCTGGTTCTTGGCCATATTTTGACAGAATTCAGTCCGTTAAAAAGTGCAATGTTTTCTAATTCTCTCAGAGTACTGAGATTGTTATCTTCGCTGTCAACTTCACTGGAGTCAAAACAACCACAACCCTGGTGTGTACATAATGGATTTTTCAGATGGGTTTAATTAAGGCAGGAAGGTCCACTATCAGTGTGGCAGGAGCATCTCAGAGGCTAGTGTCCAGTACCAAAAAAAAGGAAGAAGGAAAGTGAAGCACCAGGATTCACCTTTCTCTGCTTCTCACCAGAAGACACAGTGACCAGCTCCCTCATAGGCTTGTTGCTATGACTGCCCTGGTGTACTGGACCCTCAAAACTGTGAGCCAAGATAAAGTCTGTCTCCTTTACCTTTGTCATGTATTTTACCTTGGCAACAAGAGAAGTAACTAATAGAAGTAAAAGCTGGTGTCAGAGAGTTCAAATAACACCAAGCTAGATCATTTGAATGTCACCCATATATCAGGAAAAATCCATTTATTTGACTGGATACATTTCTTCCTACCATATCCATTTTGTTTCTAGTCCTAGAATATCTATCTTTATTCTCCTAAATATCTCTGCCTACTGTCTGTCACTAGCTCTTCAGGCATACTATATAATAAATTAATACAAAGACAGAAATAATTAACTTGTAATTTTTGGGTAAAGTTGTTATGGAAATTTGAAGTTCTCTGTTCTATTGTGAGAGATTTATTATGCAGCTACCATTATGCTAAATTCATTCTCCACAAAACCCATAATGAATTAAGTGCTGTTTTAAAACATATAACAACACTGTGATATAGTGTCAACTTGAACTCTAGCAGTGAGGCATGTAAGTTAATTTTGATTAACTTTACAATTACCAAAACTAGAAGACGGTGCTTCTGCGTAAGAGTCTTATGATGTATGCCTAGATGTGACAAATGAACTAGATGGCCAATTTTCAGGGACATGGCACTCATAATCTCTATTTAATTATAATTGCTGCAGACAAAGTGTCAAGTATGAAAATTTTTAAGAGCTCTTGAGTGAATAGTTCTATATTAATATTTTACCCTAACACTGGGACACTCAATGGCTAATGCTACATATCATCTAGACTTTTTAGTCACCATGGATGTTGTGGTGCAGTGATGAGTATTTCTGTACCATAAGCATCTGCTGTAGGATTTTAATAGAATTAAGATGAATTGAATTGGCACGGTTGGCACTGGATGCAAGCAGTCACAGCAGTAGAGAGAGTATTTGAGGAGACAGGAAACATTGCTAAATGATTAGGGAAGATAGATTATTGACTAAGCAGACAATATTCAGTGGTGAGGTAAATATCAAGCACAGAGGCAAAATATTAAACCTAATAAATGCAAGGGTTGCAGCTACATAATGAGCAGGCAATTCTTGTACACTGTTAGAGAATCAACTACAATAGCCAGTGTGGAGAGTTGAAGACTAGCTATTAGGAAAGCCGATAATTCTATTTGCATCAATGCTTAACATTTCTGCATCTACTCATGTACCTCAAAGAAACTCTCCGAATGTGCATGGGCAGACATGGCAAGGTCATGTGTGGCATTAGTGAACTATTTGTTTATTTATTTCACAAATATTCATTGAGTGCACAAGCCTGTTTGCTTAGGATATCGCTGAGAGTCAAACAGAAATTCTTCTGCCTTTGTTGGCACTCCAGATGTGATTTGTGATGGCAAAAAGTTTAAAAATCATCAAAATTATTAATCACAAGACTAAAACAAGGTAGCATCTAGTCTTATAATTGAGGGAGATGGAAACTATTAAATGAAGAAACAAAATGCCCACTCCAAATAAAACATGCTTGATTTGTGATTTATGTAAAGTGGGCTTATAAAACAAATGAAGCATATTCATAGAGTATGTATCTTGCTTGCATGAGAGTAGATTACTGTGAGACATGGCTAGCAATGTAGAATAAGGATTTAAAAATAGCTTTAAATATGTGATAAATAACATTTTAATTCGAATGGTCTGCGTGTGTGGCTTTGAATTTTTAAATTACACATATTTTTTTAAAAATTATCTATTAGGGCCTGAAATACGTTTCTTGTTGATGTTTTAACTGTGTCTTCAAAAACACTTGATAAACATTGTTTTTACCAGGCCCATGACCTAGCTACTTTATTAGAAGGTGACTGAGGGTCCTCAGGATAAGAAGAGCACAGAGAAGTAAGCTACGGTCAGTCAAAGCTCAGTCAACAGCACCTAAGCAGTTATTAAAATCACATCAGCTTAATGGAGTCACAAATACCGAGCTGTGTTTTCATTGCTTCTTTTTTAATTAATACAGCGCATTTGAAAGAGGCTACATAGGAGACAGATGAGCTGCTGAAAAGTACACAGACAAAAAGATTTATTAGGCATTTGGCAGGCGTTCTAGCTTGCCTCAGCATTCAATATCCATTAAATGGAAGGATACTATAAGCTTTGGCCTTGGGTCTGCCTGTAAGTTTACTGAATTAACCCTAGTGTACCACAACTAGATTCATTCACCATGGCTTAACGCATGCTTTAATAAACTCTGATTGAAAACCTGTATATGTGGTATTTACTATATCACATGCTCTTGGAGAAAAAAAAGTTTAACCTTTTTATGCCTTCACCCTTCACATGCAATTTGTAAATATTAATAGTAGCAGCGACCTAAAATGTTTTGTCTTGGTTGCTATGTAAAGTACTCAGTGTGGACTCTGCACAACAGATTAACACAAAATCCGTGCCACTTGCGAATCCATTTTACACCAGCAAATTGATCTAAGAATAATTGTCAATTTATTTAGTTTGGGCAATGTACTGTTTTCTACTATACCTCTGTTAATACGATCAATCTAATGTGCTTTAATTTTTAAGTTTTAGTTTTAGGTTTTAATGTGTTATTTGAATGCTATCGGTGTCCTGTATTGCTTATCAGAATTTATATCCAAGTTTCTTTATATATTCTTAGAATGGATCCAGTAAGGAATCACTTATTTGATCACTTCCAAATACAAATATTGTATCATCTTCATGGCACCATTAAAATGTAGGAAAATATTTGGTTTTGCCTTTCAACACATTGTGCTCCATGCAAAATTCAAAACCCATAATAAAAAGTTACTTTATATTTAGAAAAAAATAAAAAATGACTAGATTTTATATAATGTTTTTCATAACTAATAATCTTATAATGCAAATAATCATGTAATCCTTTCTTTTAGAATCGACTTTACTTTGTTACTTATTTTTTTAAAGTTACACATTCTAACACAAAGGGACTCAAAACCATGGCCCACTAAACACACACTAGAAAGCATGTGATATAGTGACTGTTTGACACACTAATTTACACACAGGGTTTATGAAAGACTATCATAGATGCAAGCTTACTGGTACAACCACTGTGATAAGGCATCACACAGGAAGAGAGTGTGAGCAGAACTCTTCTCTCTCAGAAATAAAACCTTTCATCTTTGTTCTCATTAAGCTTGGTGCCAAACATAAATGATGTGTCACTGCTTGGGCACCAGAAGAAAATGCATTCTTGTAACTTTTCTCTGTCAGTGTGGGCGAATTAATCAATCCGAGTGGATTTTCTTATTTTGCTGGCTTCTTGTGTTCAAGCTTTCACCTAATTCAAGACCAACCACACATTTCAGTTAGCATGGCCTGGAAGAATTGCCTTCATTCCCAGTAGATGACGCACATTTATTTGTATTCTCAGAGATGAGAGCATTCCTCCTGCTCCAAGAACCTACCATACCAGGGAAGAGCTGAGCCGCTAGAGAACCCATCAGAATTGGCATCTTGACTCACTGCCACTCTGTTACAAGTTCTTATCAATACTGTGTGTTTGTAGAGAAAGTAAGAATTGGCAACCATGTGCTAGGTTAAAAAAAAAAAAAAGAAACACAGTTCTAGAACAGCACTCAGGATGTCTGATGTGGTAAATTAAGTGCAACTCTTTGGAAAAGACAAAATATCTTAATAAAATATTTATATGAGTGCTAAGAAGCTCTAAAAAGTATTAGGATGGGCATCAAACATTCAAGTTTATATTAAATTGAAAACACTTCAAATATGTCTTGGCATCAAGATGATGCTGAAGGCGTTTAGTAGCTGTAGTAACCAGAGCTGTTTTAGTTTATGTCCATTCCAGATAGTGCACACAATCACTTAAGAAATGCAACCAAGGGTGGTGTGCTAAACCTGTAGAACTTAGTCACTTGTACCAAACACTTCCCATGCATGGACTCATCCAGTCCTACCACAGCGCTACTTCCACGGTTCATTTTCCATTCAACAAAATAGATGTCATTCTCAATGATTATTTCTAAGTTGTTAGATCTTACCCTTAGTACATCAAAACTAGAGAAGCAAACCAAGCCCTGGGGCCACTTCCACACCAATGTCTATTTCAACACAATCAGTTTGAGGTTGGCAGTTACCAATCTACTGCTACGATATTCTGATCTCAAGTTTCAGCTTGGAAAACTGGACCATGGAGTTCAAACTTTTAATTTTCTCGTGACTTGTCAACACCTCTGTGCTGGCATTAGGATCATTTTCAAGTTTCTGACATTCTATGTCCTTTCATTTCCTAGTAAGAACTTCTATGTTGACTTCAAAGTATTTGACCTCCTACTCTATATCCAGTTAAAGTTTGATGGAAATAAACTCTATTAATATGTTATATTTTAATTATGCCCATTTGAACCAAAGACATTGCACCATTTTCGAGACCCTATCCCAGGCTGGAGAACACCTTCCTTATCTTTTCAGACACAGAAAAAGAAGCTCTCAAGATCCTTTGTTACATAAGCAACTGCTTGAATAGACCTTATAACTCTCTGTGGTATAATTGAAAAGTTGTGAAATTCCTGAAGAAGAATTACAAGAACAAAATGTAATGTGATCATGATTTTGTTTTTTAGCCGTACTCACAAAGCAGGTTCTTAGGCTTTTCTTGAAGAATTATAAGCTCTGAGGTGTCCTTCATTGGAAAGCTCATTGAAAGGAAGATCTTGAGATTGTATTTGGTTCAACATTTCATTTTATATCCACTGTGATGAGGAATGAGTTTATTTGAAAAAGACTTTGTTTGCCCATGGCTTTCAAGGAAAATTTTAGAATACATTTCCAATTCTAGAAATACAAAGAACCATATAAGATGATAAAAGAGGCATGCTCATCATGCTTTGCTGGGAAAAAATTAATTAGGTTATATTCACTTGCTATAGTAACAAGTTTCACAAATGCATTTTCACAAAAGTATACACGGACATTGAACATATTGACCCATATCTGAAATAGTTAGCAGAAAACAGAGGAAATGCTTCAAGACCTACATACAGCCAGGGATGTTCAGCAAAGAGCTCTGATAGATGAGAAAATGAACCCAAGATATTGACAATTAGTTCAATTAAAGTTGAAAAGAATAAAAATAGTTCTGCACTGTAGAACAGTAGTACATAAGACAATGCCTGCCTAAGATACATAAAGAGTTTAAAAGCTAAATACCAAGAACTCAATCTAATCAGTAAATAAACAAATGAACTGAACACATAGTTCCTATAAGATTAAATACAAATGGGCACCAAACATGTGAAAAACATGTTCAACATCCTTAATCATCAAGAAAATGAAATTAAAACTCCAGTCAGATTCCAGCCCAACCTAGTCAGAATTGCTATCATTAAACAGACAGACAGACAGACAGATGCTTATGAGTATGTAAGAGTAGAGCAGTAGATGCCAACATACATTAGGATGGATATATAGATTTCTAGCCACTATGGTGATTGGTTTAGGAAATTCTCAATACAACTAAAAATAAGGGCTAGAGTGATGGTTCACACAGTAGGTAAGAGCAGTCATTGATCTCTCAGAGGGTCAGGGTTCAGCTCCCAGCACCCACATAGCAGCTCACAACTATATGAAACCCTAGTTTCAGAGGATCTGACAGCTGCTTCTGGCTTCCGAGGGTACCAAGCATGTACATGGTATGCATATACACAGGGAAACACTCATGCATATAAAATAAAAATACAAAGAAACCCTTGAGAATAAAAAAAAAAATCTAAATAGAAGACCATATGATACTATACTACCCTTGGATACAGAGATATAAAAGACTTCAAGTCCGCATATAACAGAGACCCTTATAAGAATGTTTATGGTTAACACTATTCACAATAAGTTATAGAATCAGCCTATATATGTCTATCCATAGAAACATTGATAAAAATACACGTATAATAGAGTTTTATTCAGTCATAAGGATGGAGATTATATTACTTCTAGGAGGATAGATACAAATGGAAATCAATAAACTAAGTAAAAAGAAGGCAGACTCAAGAAAGACAAATATCACTTGTTTTTTTCTCTCATTTGTGGACATGATATTTTATATTGATATATTAAATAATGTGTATATATAATTCGAAGAAAAGGTGACTCTCCTGGGGAACGAAAAGGAGATATTTCTTGGAAATGTTGAAAAATTGTTTGTTTTTTTTTTTTAAAGAACATAAATGGAGCGGAATACAGCAGCCAGCCGCTTTCCACTTTCACAACCTACAATTGTGAAACTTCACAACCTTTTGTAGCTGGTCTTATAGGAGAAGACATAGAAGGTGCTTGATGCTCAACAGGGATAGGAACTTCTGATTCAGCTTGTAACTCCTCATAACAATGAGATCTCCCTATATATTTGACCCAATTTGATGATACACAGCTTAGGTTTAACACTTGGCTTTCCAGAGGAGAAAAGAGCCCTGATTTTCATGGTTTATCACTGGCTTCCATGGGACCTTGACTACTACTCAGTCTAATTTCAAGCTACTAAAATGATGAATTAAATATATCCTTGGAAAGAGATGGGAAATAGGGACCGCATGAGAGTCACAAGATCACATATACAATGAGCTAACCTCGAGAGCAAAGACCCTAAGAGATAGTAAGGTATGGAAATTGAATACTGGTTAGCTCAACTTTCAGCAAGCTATCCAATTGTATGTTTATATATTTAATAGTGACTGTTACTTACCAACATGTTTCAAATCCCAGGGTAGGTAAACAACAGGCTTTCACTACTCCCTACCTACATCTGCAATTGCATCTATGCAGCCTCCTACACATTATGCACACAAATTTATGAATGAATTTACAATGTAATTTAAGTAGAAAGTTAACACATGAAGACAATAAGATTTAACTGGTTCTCCTCTTTCAAATGTCCAAAATTTGCATCTTTGTTGTGTGGCAATTTCCTCTGAGGTTTCCACCCTTCAGACAAGTCCATGAAGACAATAAGTAAACAACTCAAAATAGATTCAGGAAGTCCCTGAAACTGACCAGATTCACCAGGCCTCCTTCTCTGAATATTGTAAACAGTAAACACTGATGGGAGTCGTTCTTAGGCAGGTCAAGCTGCAAAGAAGCCTCTGAGACAAGTCCAGCTACATGGAAGAAGGAAAGACCTTCTACCTACAAGAATCAAAGCTGAGCGAAGCTTCCTGGAAGAGGTTCTGAGCTGCTGAGCTACCTGGAAAGGACACACTCCAACCTGGTGAGCTGCCTGTAGGCCACCGTGCAGTGTGCTGTTCAGGTTGTCAGTTTTGGTAATCCATCATCTGTGCTAGGGTGACTATTAGTGATTCATTTGTCTTTTGAGTCATTTCTGCTTCTATAAGTAACCCATTAAAACTCATTAGTTCAACAAGTTCGACTTTGGTGACATCCTTACTTTGGTCTGACCTCAGTTGCCTACTTGGAGTGAGTAGACTTTTGTTTATGGTTCCCTAAGAAAAGTCTGTCACATAACAACTCTGTACACAGAATAACATTTAACTCAGTCCACTGACTATACCTCAAGAGGCTTCCTAATTCCTCTCTGCCAGATCCTATGTGGTTTTAATTTTTTATAGCTTTTCCAGACAGTGTCCAGAATAGAAAATCAGAAGCCATCTTGCTATTTTCTACACTTGATCTTAGCCAAAAGACTGAAGCAATCTCCCTATTTTCTATACATGTTACCCCTCTTTTTTTTTATCTGAATCTATTTGTCTAATTATGTGACACATTTGTTAATTTTCATTTTTACAACTAAGAAAAGTAGTGAAACACTGAAATGCTACTGTTACAGATGGCCAATTTAAGTCTAAATTCAGAGTGCCTGAGCAACGGAATCTAAAAATCCACTTCTTTGGTTTTGGGGGGGAATGGAGTGCTGAGGCAATTCAGCCCAGCCTGGTCTCCAACTCCTGACCCTCTTTCCTCCATTTCCCAGGTGTTAGAATTAGAGCCTTGTACCACCACACCAGGTTACCCATTTCCCATTTGCTATTGTTGTTTATTTGTTTTGGAAACAGAATCCTGTAATGTTACCCAGGTAACTTTTGGCCTCGAGGTATCCATCCTTCTTAGCCTCTAGAGGGCAGGTGTTGCAGACTAAAGGACCCTGCCTGTCCAAGAAGTCTGCTTTTTAAATGAAGATAACCATAAAGTCTTTAAATTTTCAAGGTGAACTGATTTACTAACCAGTAACTAAACCTCAGTTTAGTCTGCAGTAAGTCAAGACAAAGTGAAAGCTGGTGTAGTGGGTATAATGCTGAACAGTTGTAACCCAGTGCATTGGATGCTACAGCATCGTTTGTATTCAGGGCCAGAGTCAAGGAGAGAACAACAGAAAGATGGACACCAAATGATGATTGGAGGCCTGCTTCTTCAAAGAAGCACAAGAAGCGCTAAGCCAGGCACTGAACAAAAGTGTTTCTGTTTCTTAAGAGTTCATGGCTAAGAGGGGCTGCAATGAACTGCACAAAGCCTAAACCATTACTTGATTGATTAGAAACCCACTTGACCTCCTTGCCAATGCAGATTCCTGAGAATTCTCATCTTATTTTAGATACTCTGACTTCCTAAGGGTAGAAAGACATACAGACAACAGAAGCATTGTTTTAAACATTCCTTCAAGAACCGGCACACAGAAAAGGTTTGCATAGCATGTGTCACTTTCAGGTTTAAGTCATTAAATGATATTTTCAGATCACATCTCTTTTCCCAAGCTTGGTTCAAGTTTAACACTCTTGGCATCTTCTCTGACGGTTTCAGTGCACACACTCATCTCTTTGTTTCTGAGGTCATGGGGTTGTTTCTTTTGGATGGTTCTTTTAATTCTATTGCCAACTCCTAGAAACTGAAAAGGCTCATCTGTCTGTATTCTTCCTAATGTTCAACACAGATATCACACAGGCTGGACAGCAAATATCATCCCTATGCCTTCTCTGGGCCTACTCCAGGAAGGTTCCAATGTTCATTATTTATTAGCTTTCAATGTGCTCCTGAAGGGCCAACTTCAGGAGCACATTGAAAGCTAATAAATAATGATTACTCATAATGTGGCAGCCACTCTTATACTTTACATGTATAACTCATTCAATGCACTTAACAACCACGTGATACAAATACTGTTATCATCTCTATTCTATAAAAGATGCATCAACTGAGGCTTACTGGTTTTCCAAGCTAGACTGGCTACAGATCCCAGGCCCTTTGGTACCAAGCCACATTTGCTCTCCCTATTCTACTCAACTAAAACTGCTATTTAAACAACAACTATATTTGAAAAGGGAATAAGGAGATGTGGTTCCATAGCATTAATTTTTAAAATAGGCTAGACTCTTCCATCCATGTCTAATCAACTATTAAGCAATCTGATCTATTCCAAGCAGTCCCGGGCTGTACTCAGCATCTGTCTGCTATGCCCTGTTGACTTTCTGCCTTGGCTCTGGATTAAATCACCCTCTGGGACTTTGCATTCCCACTGGAAATCACATAGCACAAAAGGTGTACATGTAGATGAAGCCGTGGAAAGGACACACACCGTGGCTATGACAAGCCCAAATCCTTTGGGAACCTAGAGGAGGGGTGTGCATCTTGACTATGACCAAATGTGTCTCACCATCTTTGTTTCCCAAGTCCTCATTCTCATTGGGATCATAAAACAGTAGAAGATACTATTCATGAAAATAAAATCGGTTCCAATATCCCTGTAGCCTGTAATTAATCTTCATTCAGTCACAATACCACTCAAGCTATTGCTTGGTTTGAAATGTTAAGGGGGCAAGATCATATGACTCTAGGACAGCAGCAGAATGGCCTCAATGTTTCTTCTTCTGACATGAATAAGATGTTTTTTTTTTTATCATACCAATGAGTGAAAAGTGCACAAATCTCTAACACAAGATTTAGTTGAATTACATCCATTCTTGAAGATGAATAATTGGCATTTAAAAGAATAATTTGGTTGAAAAAGTCAAAGCACAATGCAACTAAAAATCTAATATTTCTGAACTGAATTTAAAATATTCTAGGGCATTTAAAATATTCATTTTTTACAGATGGCCCCCTTTTTTTGCTAGTAATTTTTCTAACTCTTCTTCCAACATGTTCCCATGATCATTTTATTTATGCTACACTGCCTGCTGTTCTAAAGATTGGTTTGGGACACTAGTCATTACCTCTCAGAAGTCAGAGAACTGAATAACCTGTCTCAGATCACTGTATGAAATGAACCTTATTGAGGGTGATTAACTCTTAAGTTACAAACCAGATTCAAAGGCTCAACAAGAGAGATCCTTATTGAGAGATAATTTTACATACAGAACATATAAGATCCTTACTGGCCAAGGCATTCCTACCCATCTGACTTCAATCTAACTTAATTCATAACACTTGTACATACTCAGAACTATGGCTTACAAAAACCCTTTGTAAGAGAACAGTACATATGAGTAGTCTGTATGTGCTAACCCATTTTTATTGTTTATGTTCATGGAAACTCAAGGATTGCATGCGTGTTCTTTTCTATCTTCATGATTGCAGCTTCACTTTTATACAGTCATGCTTCGGAGTCTTTTGAAAATGAACAATCTTTACCATAGATTGCAAAGAGGATCAGGTTGTTACCCAGCGATGTGTCAAATGCAGAAGGCACCGAGGTTATGTCACAGCCAAAGCCACCTTTTATACCAAGATCAACATCCAGTTGACAAAAAGCAGAAGGGAAGAGAAGCTGTGTGCAGCTTACAAAGCCCTCGGGAATAGAGGAGACCTGGGGAGACTCCCTGGGCAGATGGACTTCAGATTTTAAGCTGGGAAATGATAATGCTAGCTGCACTTCTCTCAAAGACTCAGTATTTTTCTTCGCCAGGATGTGAATATAGCTTATTATTTTAAAAAGCTAAATGTGTTTTCTTATGCATGTAAGAGGAGAGTAATTCTTACAGAATTCCAGGAAGACTCAACGAAACATCACATACAAAGTGTTTCATACACAGATGGTGGAGGCAAACTGTCATCAGCTCTAAGTATCTAATTCTACTACTTTTGACAGAGGGGAATCCCATAAAGATGCAAATGGAAGTTGTGATCTGTAGGATCATTCACCTATAAATGACCTGACAAGTCAATGGGTATGTATGCACTGCTCCTGGAAGACAAGACCTCAACCTATTAGCACAGTGAGCTTTCTATCTGATTCACTGGTAAGGTCTTGTACCCAGGATATGTGGGTGCTCACAGTGGAGCATATTGAACACCTCATTTATGAATGCATCGAGAGATACTTGAGTAGCTGCTCAAAATTATATTATGTGAATTTGACGTGACAGCGGTGTTTGCAAAGGTGCTTTTATCAAAAGCAGAATACTGATTAACTGTTCTCCTTGAAATGGGTTACATTAAATAATCTTATCTAGAAAAGGGAGTGAAAGTCTACTATCCAGGTCATAGAGCATCCTGTTTGACTTCATTTTTGTCTTTCTTGCACCCTTCCTTCAGCAGAAAACCATCAGTTTAAGATACGAGCTAACTTGACTAGGCTTTTCAAACTCCTTTTATTTTTGACCTCAGCCATTCAGGGGGATCACAGAAAACCTCAGTGGCTGATTTTGCCTGAGCCCCCAGACCCATCTAAAGACTTCTCCAAGGTTCATATGCCAACGTGAAGTTAGAGAGAGCAGATGGTGTTATTTAACACCCTGAAAATGAAGGCTCTAGATCCAGGATGAGGGAAAAACCTGTGTCTCCTATAAAAGAGTTGGTCATCAAATACCCTAAAAAATGCAAAACTCCAAAACACTGTATCAAGATTTAATCTTATGATGTCAAAAAAGTTATTTAAACAAGACCAGAAATGGAAGAGGTACTGATTAGAAAGGAAGGGTTGTTATGTTTAAATATACATAACTTTAAAACTTTGAATTAGGAAGTCATGATACTTGTGTGTTTTTCTCAGATGCCCACAAATGTTCTCTTTCTCCCCTTTTCTGGTGAGTGGACCAGCTCTGGGTGGTACAATATGTCAGGCATGGAACTCCTCTCAGATTGGAGAGAAGTTTGAATGTTGTTGGAAATAATTGTGTAAAATCGATCCATTCCATGGATTTATATGGAGAGGTTCTGCTTCTGTTTCTGCTGAGGGTTCATTAAAAGTAAACAGTGTGTAACTACACAACAGTAAAAGACCTCCTGTGAAGCAGAACTCAACACATATTTCTGTCTGACTCTAGTTCTACTTTTTTTTATCAATCTGGCCACACTGCGCAAATTGGCGTAATGTCTTTAAACCTCATTTCCTCATCCGTAAGTATTGAAGGCGATTAGTGAATATTTGTGGATTTATTTATCTATTTATTTATTTTAACAAACAGCAGATCACCTTGAAATGTAAAAAAAAAAATCAACAAAACAGTAACAGGATTTTCTGGAGGAATTCATTCACTATCCAAAAATGGAGCTCTGTCAACTGGAAAGGAAGGAAGCAAGATCTTCTAGTCATAGACTTACAAATATGATGATCTTGGTCAGGAGAATGCACTGTATGTAAAATTGATTTATATCCTTGGGTCTCTGTAAATGTTAACAGAAGTCTAACCTAAAGCAGAAATCTTAATCTGATCCATGTTTATTTCAAATAACTGAGGGATTACATGGGTGCTTTTTATTGGAATCTCTGGGACTTAAGAAACAATGTTGAATCCTGATGCTTCATTAAAACCCATAGTTCTGATAAACATGAAAGTAGTTGACTATTTTATATATATATATATATATATATATATATATATATATATATATGGTTTAGGCAAGGTCCGTATGCATTATTTTATTTGGAATAAGGAAGACCTACATTTGAATCAGTCTTTGGTCTAGTATGTGACTCTAGAAAAGTAACTATATTTTCCTGACTCTCAATCACCCTGTGAAATGACCAATAAGGTCACCCCAAAGACCACAGGGAGGGTGTGATGGGAAAGGGCGTGGCAGAGCAAGCAGTACTTGCCTTGGATCAGAGCCGAGCTGTGAGCTCTTCCCACATGCACCGGCCCCTCAACACATGCGTTCTCTCTAGTGAGTGTCTTTCCTTGTTGTAAATATTATGTCTATTAAGTGCTACCAAATGTTAAATGCGTCTTTGGAAAGTAACATCTTTCCAACAACATGATTTTTTTTTTTAAACAGGAGCTTTCAGGAATTTGCTCACTGAAACATTAATTATGCAAGGCACTTTACCCAATTTTTATATGAATAACAGCTTTGAGCTATATTGTTATAAGCACACAAGATCCTCATTATTGTGGAGTAAGTTGTGTCCCACTTAATTCATGTGTTGTGAGAGTATTTGGAGGTGAAGGCCGCCGGGAGATAATTATGTTTTGATGAGATGGTGAGGGTGGGGCTGAGAGGTGGGATGGGACTCCCGAAAGAGGAGATTCTGGAAGGCTTACTACCTGTCAGTCATCAGAGTCCTCTCTCTATGTTGATCGTGTCAGCATCCTGATGCCAGGCTTGTTGCCTCCAAACTGTAGAAAAACACATTACTGCTGGGTACTGCCCAGCTCTGAGCATGGTAGGAGTACAGCTGAGCTGACTGAATCATCTACGTACCATCCATATAATGTCATTTAAGCTAAAAGTCCAATGTCTGTGCCAATTGAGTTAAGAGTAATGAGTAACGAGACAATGCACAACTGCAACGGTGTAATATTACAGGGTTCCTACTTCAAAACATACAAATACTATGGGTACATGTAAAGAAAACATGCTTCATTCATTACATCGATTATATTATCATACATCAATTTAATCCGCTAAGGTGAATGCCTACTGTGTGCTGAGCAGCATGCAAAGATTAACACAGTGTGTTCTTATTTTCATCCATCCCAACCCAACGGAAAATAAAGAAAAACATGAAAAAAGTAAGAAAGGTCATAACTGCTTAAGATTATAACTAACATCATTACATCTCTCTTTATACTTTACAATTGTCCTTCCATTAAACTGTCTAGACCTTAATTCTGATCTGTGAGTTCAAGGCCAGCCTGGCTTACATAGTAAGTTCCACGCCAGCTATGGCTACATAGTGAGATCTTGTCTCAAAAACAAACACACAAACACAAAGCTCCTGTTACAATCTAATGTGGAGAAAAGATTGAAGAAGACAACTGTCAGTGACCTGCAGCCTCTGTGTACATGTGCACCCAGGAAAACATATACACTAACATGTACAAACACACATGCACACACAGATACATATGCACACTGATAACACACACACACACACACATATACACCAAACAATTTTTTTTAAAAAAAAGTAGAACATTGGTTTCTACTTCAAAATCAAATACACCAAGAACTTTAAGGGTAAAAAAGAAAAAAATAAAATGTAATTTTCAAGTTTCAGTTCCTGTCAATTTAAATGAAAACAGCCAGTTGGTTCAACATATGTTGATTTTGTAAAATTCGGAAATAGACTTTCCCAGCAATATGCCTGAGGGAAAATAAAACGTGTGGGCGGGCTGATTCACTATATTAAAAGGAAGTTTCCAGCTGATGTTTGATTACACTCCTGAAGTGAGGACAAGCAGGGTTGTAATAAGGAAATCACAATTACTTTTTCCCCCTCCCTGCTAGTAAATATCCCTGGTTTGAGGACCTGATTTAAATTAGTAGTAAGAACATAAACAAACATTTATTTTAACCATAACAATAAAACGGAGGAGCAAGAATAAGATTCCAAGTATCCCGACTTTATCTGAGCGGGCAGATGCTGGGGTCTGGAGTTCTCATGGTGGTTGAAGTCTGGGCTCTGATGCCCGCAAGCTAAGTGATGTCAAGTCGTGTTTCCTTGGAGCCTGAGATTCCTTAGCAGCTGTGTTCGGGTAAATGAGCCTTGTTCAGACTTGTGCTTGTGCAGTTTCAGGTGTACTGCATCTTATACCTGTAACTCGGGCTAGGCACTCAGTATTTGGGAACGGAGAATAAGGATAATAATTAATGGAAGGGCATGACAAAGGGCCAGCAGTTCTCGAGAGTACCGTTGGTTTCATGGAAGTAGACTGCATTCTCCTCTCACTGTATCTATGCCTGTGGGCAACTATACTGGCACCTGCAAATCTTGGGTATTAGAGCTGTGTGTCTGCCTTGGATGTTAGAGATGTGTGTTTGGGTTTTCTTGTTCTCACTTCTTCCAGTTCAATCAAGTCCTTATTCTTAGGATAAGGCATTTAGTAGGTCTAGACCTCAATGTCCTCATCTGTCAACTGGGTCACACAGCTTGGAAGGGATGAAATTAGAACCAAATCATGGCTCTATTCTTACTCTGAGGCTTACATGAACACGAATAGAACATAAAAGGGCATGACACAAAAAAGCAGAAGTTGTATGTGCCTATCCTGTGCTTCTAAGCAGGCTGAACAACCCCAAGCAAAGCCTGCTGAGGTGGATCCTGAACTCCCTTCCCTTTCTCTCCTCCAGAATTCAAATGCACAATCATTAGAAGTTTTCCACTGAGTGGCAGGGGCGTAACTGTATGCTCTCTGTGTGGTGTAAGTCGATTCCATGCTCGCTCTTGGTCTCACTCAGGGGCTCATCCTGATGGTTTGGCCACACATGTCTTACATAAACAATTACTTATGGTTGTAAGTTGCTATTTATAGAGAAACACGCTGTGGCTAGCTAGTACACCCTAGTGTACCATATAAGGTTGAATTTGAACGCTTATCCTCTGTGTACCCTCTGTCGATGCGACTAATGATTGGCATTTAATTTGTTCCCATGAACTTACTTTAGCGATGCAAAATTTAAAATGAATGGCTGTAGTTGCTATCAGAATTACATTGTGGAATCATAGATAGGGTAAGTACATACATCAATTACTTTTACTATTAGAAGGATAAAATCATTAAATACTTCATATTTCTAAATGAGATCTCCACATCTAATGCTTATAAGATGCATGAACCTAAGATGATGGTAACAGTTTCATTTCTATAAATTTGATGTTAGACAGAGAGAGAGAGAGAGAGAGAGAGAGAGAGAGAGAGAGAGAGAGAGAGAGAG
>NC_034600.1:39621197-39661995 GCF_900095145.1 Mus pahari | reverse complement strand
AGAGGCAGAGGCAGAGGCAGAGGCAGAGGCAGAGGCAGAGGCAGAGGCAGAGGCAGAGGCAGAGGCAGAGGCAGAGAGCATCAGATAGCATTAATCCAGGAGTCAGTCTTGCCTGATACACAGGCTTGACTAGATGTGTGGATTTCTACCAGTGGGATTTTCTGGTCCATTCTCTTCACTGTTGACTGCACCTGACCTTCCATATATAAAACCTACAACACCATCACTTCTCCTTGACAAAGGCTTTAACAGTCCAAATGGGAAGGGGAAGGTTTCATGTAGCATTCTTTCAGCTCCCATTGACTTGATTTAATGAACTATATTTTGTGACATTTACTGCTTTAGAAATGTTTAACCCATGATTTCATAAAACAAGACAGCAGTATTTATTTTAAAATGATTTCACTTGACATGCTAAAAGTATGTAACCTAGTAAGTCACATTTACTTTTTAAAATCGATACTTTAAAGAGAAGAACCCAAGAACGTATGTGGTCCCCTATACCAAATACTTTTCTTAATGGAATTGCTAACACAGTGACATAAAATGCACCCTCACCCTCAGATCTGACACCACACTGAATCTAAAGGGGCTGGAGAGATAACTCAGCCAGTATGAACACTGTCTGCTCTTCTAGAGAACTGGGTTCAGTTCCCTGTCCTCATACGGTGGCTAACAAACACCTGTAACTCCAGTTTAAGGAGGTCTTGTACCCTCTATGTACTATTTCTGGGTACTGCAAAGACACACAGACAGCCCAAACAGATGAATCCAGAAGCTCAGTATTAAACCACCGACATTAATCTCACATTTAAGATAACCAGATGCACGGTTATTTATTTCTGTGTGTCTCTTTATTTCTGTATAATTTCTTCTAGACTGAATTTTAACTACATAATCAAAGTAAAATAAGAAGCATTGGGATATTTATTTATTTGTGTGTGCAACACATTTCATAGTTACAGTTTTATGTAAAATTGGAAAAGGACAAAAAAGACTTTTTTCAAGATAAAAGATTAACCATTTAATTAATAACTTAGCATCTCACAAAGGGTGGAATGAGAGATAAATGTGTGTAAAGCAGAAAAATGTGATGAAAGGTCAGGAAGGAGAAAATTATTTTAATGAATACGTTTCTAGATCTTTATCATAAAGCTGACAGAAGAGAAGGAAAAAAGGAACAGCTCAGCCAAACTGTCCGGGAGCCTTTTGTGGTAAGGTTTATAAAAGCTAGTAAGCTCACAGACAACAAACTACCATCTTTATTTTAAAACTCTGTATACAATGGAGTACTTAGGAAGCAGAAAGCAAGCAAGGAACATCAATTAACGTTTGTTTCCAGCAAGTTCCCAATGCCTTTGGGCGATTATTTTCCTGCAAAAGAGGTTAGAGTCTGAAAACCAGATGAGCTAATTGAGTTTTATCTTTATGCAAAAATGTATCTTTGTGTTTTCTTCCCCCTCTCTTTTTTCCCTCTTTAAGTGAAGAATTATTGCCCTGGTGTATTGGCTTAACTCCTTTGAAAGACCTGCATTTCTGATAGTGCTAAATTTACTCAAATGGCGCAAACCACATTCTTCTCTTAGGTACATACTCAGGGGAAATGTGTATATCTTTCAAATCAAAAGGCATGCTAGCACAGAGGATTCTTTGTAATACCTACAAACCTATAAACTGTTCCAATGGGTTTCCACAATACAATGAATAAACTTCAGTCTAGTCTCACAGTGGGCTATGAATGATGGCACAAGTCAATCATGAACAAAAGGAGGAAATCACTCCTAACAAAGTAACATCACAGGGTTTTACACACACACACACACACACACACACACACACACACACACACACACACACACACACCGGGCACTGCGCCGTGGGAGGCCAAGCTCTCCTGGCACAGAAATGAGTGAAGATCTTGGTAACCCTTGGAAGGAGGAGAGGAAGTATCTGGGAGAGAAAAAGTGGGGGTATTGGGTGGACAAAGGAGCTCTTGATGTTTCTTCCTGTCCTTGGATGGGGTTACCATGGGGAATTGTATGTGTTAGTGTGTAAAGCTTCCTGCATGGGTTCTTTTACAATACAGAATAACAAAGAAGAAGGAATCCCTAATATAAATAAATGTGCTGCCAGAGGCAGATACCCAGCAGCCTCTCATGCTAGTGCTGCAGCAAGTTCTTTTCTAAAGCTTAAAAAGGCTGCTAAAATTTTTAATGATGAAGATAAGATTGGAATGAGATTTAGAACCTATCTTAGAATTTATAAAGTACTGTCCCCGAAAACAACTCACCTGTCAGATCTCTGAAAGGGGGCATTATTTCCTGTAACATCAAGACAGAGGCTGTCACTAATGTTGGAGATTTGTAGAAATCTGATGTCATACTAGAACAGTCTGTATCATTCTGGATGATTTGATTTTGAACTAAGACTTTAACTTACATTTTTTTATGTCCCATGTCATTTTGGTAAAGGTTTAAAGCTCAAGGAGGTGTCAAGTTATTCTTACGCCATCTAGATATTTGAAGAAACATGGAATTGTCAGATGATCTGGTCTCATGTTGAGCTTCCTGGTCACATTTATGATTGCTTAGGAAATCCTTTTCTTCTTAGGCACAGAGTTAGATTACACTGTCCAGACTCCTTTGAAGTTAGACATGGCCACATGATTGGTATTCTGTCTCCTAGAAACACTCTCCTACTTCAGTTAGCTCAAGTAGATACATGTTCAAGTGCAAGGTGTCAAGGCTTCCACTACCCAGAATCCAGGAAAACTAAGTAGATAAGGTCTTGTGTTTGCACCATTAAATATTTTTGTTGCAAACATTAGCTTATTGTAAATCACATATACTGGTAACATTTCGGGGGTTGCAAAAAATAATTGACGATTCTCTGTGTTCAGTAGAGCAGGGCTCTCTGTCTATTTTGGGCTTCCCTATATAACCCCACTATTCTAGAGAGGAGAGCATTTAGCAAAAGCAAGGTGCTGTTTCTATACTGTAAACTAGCAATGATAGAAAAGAGACATCACTCTAGGGTATTCTATTCATAAGATGGACAGGGTTGAAAGTAAGGTAGGACTGACAATAAAGCGGGGGACACTGTATGGAGTGAAAGGATACCTTGGGGAGTAGTATGTGCTTTGCAGGATTTTTCTAGACTCCCGGACATTACCCTGCTTGTCGGAAAGTGAAGTATCTGAGGTAGGGGCTTGTGTCTCTGCATCCTTTCCTTTATGGTAGAATAGGGCAGCCTGATTCTTGCCAGAGAAAACTCAAGTCTCCTTTCACACAAAACAGAAATGAAGTTAAGGACAAGACATCTCCTTCTTCAGATGTAATATAGAAAACATTAAGCTTTCTGCCATCCATAAATGGATATGTGGTCTTCATCATCAGATCAACTTTTTATTTAACTCAAAGGTTAGAAGAACACAAATCACTAATAAATATATATTTTTTGCATATAATTCTAACCAAAGCTGCCTCTCAAAAATTTAACAGGGAGCCCCTACAAGGCACCAGGAATCCATCTCAACAGCCTTGGTACACAGGACAACTGGGACAGGCAAGAGACACTCAGCAGGCCGCAGAACAGACCGCCTTTGAGACAGACAACATGAGAGTAAGCCTTGCGCCAGAGTGATCTATCCTAACCAGAATGATAGAGCAAACCCCGTAGCAGACTCCATTCTCAACACAATCTATTCTCAGCTAGAAAATGTCTGAAGTGAACGAGTAAGAGGACCGGGAGGAGCCAAGTTCTGCCCCACTGAGGAGGCAGAGACAAGGACCAAGCAGGCATGAAACGATGGCTGATAGACAATGAACTAAAAAAAACAGGGGGGGGGGGGCAGGCATGTAATTAAAATGTGTTTCTGCCTCAAGCCAAATGAACTCCAATCAGAATAATGTGCTTTCAGTAATATCAGTTATTAGTCGAGAGTGACACATTGATTGTTAAGCTTAAAACACAATTACTTCCATTATAAACTTTCATCTCAAGCTTTGTACTCATGGGATAATGTAAGGCCTTTATCCTTTAACCTATGCCCCACTTCAAGATTCATTGAACAAGTTATTTAAGACCAAAAAGAAGGTGGTGGCTGCTGTCCACCAGAGAGTCCCCTTCTTCTCCATTTTCAGTTTTGACCTAGCTATAAATAACTTTCAAATCTGGCCACTGGATGTTTTCTGTGGCTTTCAGAGTTTTAATTCATATACTGCATGATAAACTGAGATTTTTATGAATTGTAAAGCAGAGGCTGCAGTTCAGTTATTTCAGTCATGAGCCTTGTAGACTGAAAAAATGCAGAAATATTAGAAATGTGCAGAAGTATTGATATCACAGACAATGACCAATTTACTAATCTTAGATTATTATTTCATTGTTTACAGGTAATACCTTATTTATTGAAAACCCCATTATATTGATATTCATTACTCCTTAACTAATTGCTTTTGAACCTCATTAAATTTCACTGTGTCCAGTTATAAATTTAAGTTCCCCAGCCCCTTAAGAAGCCAAGGATAATTATGTCATAAAAGGATATAATCAGTGGTCTCATAGGAAATTCTTATTTTCTTGGTTTTGATCGCCAATAGCCCTTCTTGCCTATTTTTATAGGCTTTCATCCCTCCCACCTTCGAATGAGGCCAAAGGAGGAAAGGCGTAGTCCCACCACCCATGACTGTGGGGTGAGGGACACAGGCCATGTGCTGAGGGTGTCAACCAGGGAAGATTTTGTCGCTGTCTCTGAAGACCTTTCTGCACAAGATGGATAAGCTCCTCACAGCTGAATTTGCTTCTCTCCGATAAGAATGACCTTTCCATGTTTTCCCAGTGAAGACTTCCTAGCACACCTGCTGTTCTCTTTAAACAGGAGCATCCTAAAGGAGGCCAGGGGAACTCATGACACGCCGCTCTTCCTACATGGAAGATGGAGATGCATTCATCTAGCATTTATTAGAACTAATGTTTCCTCCAGTCACTTCCTCCCTTAGAAACCATTTTAAGAGAAACATATACAAATGACCTTCCTTAGAAATGGGGGGGGGAAGAAAAATATTTATGTGCCTAACTTAATGTTCTCTTTCCTTTCCTAAGCTATTAATTCATTTGGCATAAGATGGGACAGGATTGAAAGCTGATCTTGTACTTTTTCCACACTGGTTGATGTGCCAGTGTGCACAAAGGGTTTTGTCCAGCATGGATGTGTTGAGCAAATCCCAGTCTTTGCCACAGCAAATGCTCACACTCAGTAAACTTGCTGACAGTTCCCAAAACCTGTCCAGATAGATGGCGGCTGTGCAAACATCGCTGCAGGGTCGGCTGGGCAAGCTGTCTCCTTGGTTTTCAAGTAACAATAGCTCCGTGTCTTTTAGCTGTATCTATGCATGCTCTATCATTCTCTGGTAACTCATTATACAATGGGAGTTTCAACAAACTCACTTTTTTTACTTTTTTATTTGTTATTTTATTTTTTACCTCTTCCTATGTTTAGTTTTATCCAAGGATGAAAATAAGCTCTATGACTAACCCAGCCTTGGGAACTTGTGCCCTCATCTATGCTAATAGTTTTAGAAAAAGATATCTTTTACAGATTTACTTTACTGAACTGCATTATGATTTTTAAAAGTCAAAGGACACACATACTTACAGAGAGAGAGAAAGAGAGAGAGAGAGAGAGAGAGAGAGAGAGAGAGAGAGAGAGAGAGAGAGAGAGAATATGAGAATTTCCTTCCTATCAAAAGGGTTTTGTTTTCATTGGGAGGCTTTTTTGGACTCATTGAACAACTTAATTCACAAATTGGCAAAACCTCACCATAAAGACTCAATTGAAAGAGGCATGGAAAAATTCTGACCTTTTGGAGTCTAATTCCCAGATCAGCTTCTCCACTACATCTCCACCTCCCATTAAATGATGGCAATGCTTACTCTCAGCTTGCAGATTGAGTCAAAGCATCAAGAAGCAAAATCTTTCCTTTGGACCAAGAGTTGGTGAGAATTAATTAATAAGATTGGTTTAAGTTTCTAATCCATTTTATATAGATGTAAAACATGGAGCCCATTTAAGTAACCAAGTAGAATCATTCATTATGTAAATATGACCTTTTAACTCATATTTGCAGCTATAAGTGAATAATATGTCCATGAATAATTGAAAATAGACAGCATTTAATATTTATTAAGTGCCTTTTTATATGGATTTGAGTTAAGGGAGCTCATTCCATGGACCCAGCGTTGGTATTTATTTAATGATTTATGTGGCCTCTCTGGGTGATGAGGATGGGTCACAGTCCTGTTTTCAAGTTGCTCACATGCTAAGTTTCCTTGGAAAAAAAGAATCATTTTTGTACTGATGTCACCTTCCCCTATTACACCGTTACTAACTGGAGCTACAAGTTCAAATGTGTTGAACCTGGTATATGGGTGTTACTAGGTGTCATGGGGAACCCAAAGGGCAATGGAATCTGGGGGCCATCCTCCCACTAAGCTAAAATATACACAAAAGGAAAGGGCAAGTCCTGAGAGAGAGGACAGGACAGTATCTGGACTGGCTGCTTTAGAGAAAACACTCTAGAGTGAGGACACATTGGCAACACTTGGCATAATGAGTTTTGATGCCTCTAAATCCTGACAGGGATAGACTTGTTCTAAGAAAGAACAATAGGCTGAACAGCTTTGAGATTAGACTTATTGCTGCTTATTCCACTTAAAAATTAAATGGTTTAGGATGTCTTTTAGTTTTAGTTTTTCTAAATATTAAAAGCAAGCTTTGAGGTTGAGAAGATGGTTCCATTGGTAACATGCTTGCTGTTCAAATATAAACATACATTATATATCATGTATCATCATATAACATATCATATGATCACATATTATATATTCACTAAACATTATACATCATATATATATCATATATCCTTACATTTGAACATATATATGTCGAATATATTGAAATGTGTGTGTGTGTGTGTGTGTGTGTGTAGGATGGGGGCTTCTTGGGAAAAGGTGCTGGTGGGAGGGGGTAGGAGGAGATTAAAAGAGGTGAAAGAGATTAAAATTAGTAAAGAATAAATATGAAATATTTTACAATGTGAAAAACTCACATATCTGATATTTGGATAAAACATGTCTCTTTTGTGTATTTTTTTAGCAGTCTTCAAACATTTAATGTAGGAGTATTATTTTGGCCATTAGAAACATCCACAATTTTTAATGCAATGAATGCATAAGATAATGTTAATATGGATGTATTAGCCTGTGGGGCGTTTCCACAATTCAAAATCCCTAGAGAACACTTGTTACGTTCTTTGATGTTCTCTGTGATGAATGAACTGGGGGTGTGCAGTAGCAGCTGTTCGTTGCAGCTATGTTAGGTGATGGAGTCCGGTGACTTTAACAACAAACCATAAGGCTCGGGCTTTTAAAAAACCTGGGAGGTCAGGGC
This sequence comes from Mus pahari, assembly GCF_900095145.1. Taxonomy (NCBI): domain Eukaryota; kingdom Metazoa; phylum Chordata; class Mammalia; order Rodentia; family Muridae; genus Mus; species Mus pahari. The sequence goes on along the minus strand of NC_034600.1, from coordinate 39,654,545 downwards.
ATCTGAGGGAGTCTGCTTTTAAAAATCTTAAATGCGCCGGGCGTGGTGGCACACGCCTTTAATCCCAGCACTTGGAAGGCAGAGGCAGGTGAATTTCTGAGTTCGAGGCCAGCCTGGTCTACAGAGTGAGTTCCAGGACAGCCAGGGCTATACAGAGAAACCCTGTCTCGAAAAACAAACGAACAAAGAAATCTTAAATGCTCTTTTGTGAAACTTCTTTAGCTTGTATTGAAGTCCTTCACTTTCCCAGAAAAATGATAAATGCATACTAAGACAGAATACCTGAAATACTGGCCTAGATTCAGCTCTGAATTACCAAACCAAACCAAACCAAACCACACCACACCACAACCATCATGATTAAGAAAGCTCTCTAATGCCTCTGCACTGTCACTATCTAGAGAAAAACACAGCTAACCAGCAAAATTCTCAGGCACCCAATCAGGCCACATTTGTGTGAAAAACAACTCTAGATGCAACAAATTAGTAATATAACAATTACATTTTTTAAAATTCCCAGACTCTCAAAGCACATTGCTAGTCCTAGCTATAAGTTCCAAATCTCCGTTACTAGATTATGACTAAAATGAGCTTTACACAATATATATTCAAATATGTAAATAACCAAAAATCTTCTCTACTGCCTTGCTCTTGAGTTGGTGCTTAACTCATGGAGTACGGCATTGCCATTTTATGGGAAATACAATACCACATATGCATATATAGATTTCTGTATGGCTAGCAAGCTAAAAAACATGTGTTATCTAGAATCAATTTTTTTTGTCTCCTGTTCCAATACTTTCCCAATAGTACAGTCCATATATATATATATATATATATATATATATATATATCATATCTTACTCTTTTGCAGCTCATGTTATAAATGAAAGACTCATTATGTTTTGCTACTACAGTTGGATACTTTAAGATCCAGTCCACAAGAGATACTATTTTTATGTAATGTTTTGTTTCAAATATCTCAAATATCTCTCACTTTCTCTCTGTCTCTCTGTCTCTCTCTGTCTCTCTGTCTCTGTCTCTGTCTCTGTCTCTCTCTCTCTCTCTCTTTGCATCTATCGTAGGGATGATAACTAAGCATCTCAAAGTTATGGAGACATGCTGAGCGATATGTGGGATATATGCTGGCACTTCATAGGCAAAGCATTTGTCATATACCATATTTTTTTTTTGTACAGGGAAATAAAATACATGAAAGACAAATATGGGCTTGAAGAAGATTTTCATCTTCCATGAATAGGAGAAAGAAATATGCGAGCATTCGTTCATCATAATTAAAGATAAGAGTAAACTGAATTCAGGACAATCAAGGCAACAGCTGTTCTTATTAGCTTCTGAACTGGAAAGGAACAAAGAAGAAGGAAGTTCTTACATAGTGGTTACCTTTGGGCAAAAAAGAGAAGGTATCAAAATTGGAGCGAATGGTGCTGAGGAGATAGCTCAGTTGATACAAAGCTTGTGGTACCAGGATAAGGATCTGAGTTCATGCCCTAGCACCTGCGTCAAAAAGCATGGTGCAATGGTCCACACTGGTAACACCAGCACTAGGAAGCAGGGTGAGGAAAACCCCAGGGACTCTTAGCTGGCTTAGTTTATCAGTGAGCCCCATGTCCCAAGGTAAGTCCTGCCTCAAAAACAAGATATATAGCTCTTCAGAAATGACTCCTGAAGTTGACCCCTGGCCTCTTCATGCATGTGTGTATGCATGCACATGTGCACGTGCACACACATGCACACACTCACACACACATACACACACATGTACATGCACATCTGCATACACAGAAACACATACAAAGGATTGAAGAGAGAAACGCTATTGATTCTAGTTTCAGCCTTAATATTCTTTTGAGCCTGAGCTCAATAATTATATTATCATCTATGTCTCATATATCTGATACAACCAAGTTTTAAGGTATCAGGACATGTTTTGTGCATGACTATTTTAACACCTCTGTCAAATATTCTATAATATTAGAATAGAATTTTATCATTTATGTTTATCTCAAACTCTATGCTAACTCTTTCATACTTTTTTTATTCACTTCACACCCCCATTGTTTCCCCCTCTTCTGGTTCCACACTCCACAGTCCCTATATATACGATAGTATACAACCTTAAATGAATTCTAGACTGGAAAGATGGCTCAGAGGTGAGGACACCTGCCAGCAAATGAATGATCCGATTTCGATCCTCAGGACATCCTCAGGACATGGTGGAAGAAAAGGACCAACCATTCTTTGCCAACTGTCATCCGACCATCACATCCATGTCATAGCATGCACACCCACATGTGCACAAGTATACTGACACCAATAAATGTCATAAAAAATTAAGTGAATTCTAAACCAAGCATAGTGTTGTCATATTTCCAGATTTTCGGTGACTCAAACGAAAATTTTACCAAAAACTAAAACAAGTGGACAGAGAGACAGCTGAGCAGTTTAAGAGCACTGGCTGCTCCTTCAGAGGACCCGGGTTTGAATCCCAGCACTCACATAGTAGCTTCCTGAAACTCCAAAATCTGTCACCCTCTCACGAACATACATGCAGGCAAAACACCAACGCATACCAAATAAAAATAATAAATACATTATAAAAACTAAAACAGAATAAAGATTAAGCTCACACTGATTTTTACTTTAGAGAAGATTTCAGATGAATCGACAAGTAGAGGTATTTTTAATCTAGTTTATGTCAAAAAACCCATGTCAAATATTAAATGACATATACCAAACTAGGAAAACTACTTTTGCCAAAAATAAGAGGAAGGAAAGGCTATTGTCCTCATAGGAATGTAGAATAATAATATACAAGTCACAGAAGAAGAAGTAGAAAACTCCCATGCAAAGGTTGGGGGGCAATGTGGCCTCAGTGTTAATCAACGGGAAGAAACCTTATTATTCAATACATTAATCTGGCAAACTTTTGTTAACTATTGAAATCTTGATAGTTGCCAGACTGGGGCTGTGGCAGTATACCATACCACAGCTCCACTGTCAACAGCTTCCAAGGAACAGGGCACAATGTCTCTTACGATGTTCTTTAACTCTGATTCAGATTTCTAAGAATCTGTCCTGAAGCAACAGTGTAGAACTGATCTTTAAGGATGCTTATTTTAGGATCACTAAAAACGCAAGTCAAGCATCCAATATGAAGAAGCATGCTTGGGTAAAGGGGGCAGGCGTTGAATTATACTATAGGAGTCTATGGAGCAATGTACATAGCGTAGGCTGAAACAAAGGAAGTATGATTCTCACTTTACTGCCTGCTTTAAACTATTAATTTAATCACGCTAAAATGCTTTACTAGAAGTTGGAGATTTGAGTTCTAATTATTTTGACACTGCAAGACTCCATCACATGATGTCTTCTTTATATACTCACTTGAACAAGAATTAGAGGATCATTAGGGAAGAGCCTGCATGAGTAATTTATAAAGAGGGGAAAATGCTATATCACTGTTGTTGTTCTGGAACTGCATAACGAATTCAACCATAAATGATTTAGTGCCTCAATATCTGCTGGCCCGTACTTCTGTGCTAAGTATAGCAAGTTATTAGCTCTGTGGGCTTTCCAGATGCACAGCCGCCCAACACTCATTCTTTGTTTTATAAGGCCCATTCTTTATTTTCAATAATGATAAAAGAGTCCATTTTTGTGTGTTTACTGGAATAGCCATCAATTTCTTCCAATTGATATTTTACTCTAAAATAGAAAATGTTAAGGGATGACAGATTGCTTTATGAACGTTATTTTCACTACATTTTTTTTTCAACAGTAAGGATAATCCTACAAATGTTTACATCTTAACCCCTCTGTCTCTTGACACGGTGGCCTAATTCTGAGATTTAGATATTACCAGTTTCCTTGCATTTGCCCATGCCTCAATACACTGAATATGTGTCATAAGAGACTATGCAATTGGTGAGACAGTTCGCCAGATGAACGTGGCAACAGCACTGGGGATTACATGAGATTTCTATTGCTTTCCAGTTTAAAGGAGATGTGTACCCTGCTAACAAACATGGACAGTGCTGCGTAGGATCCTCCCATGGTCATCCAGGTTGTAGGAACACAGCATCTTATACTAGAAAGGACTTAGAAATCCACAGCCTACTTCAGGATTAAGGAAGCTGAACTCGTAAGGGTCCAGACGATCTTCCTGAGGCCGCTCGGCTAGCTAGTGACAGGAGAAACACTGACAAAATTCTAAATCTGTAGCAGTCCATTCCTGTATAACTGCTTCCTGCATGCTGGGATCCTGGTACGCACCATCCAAACTGGCTGTGTGATATGGAATATAGAATGGTTTCTAAGTATTCCAAATCCGAACTCCAAAGAAGAAGGAAAAGCTGTGTTCTGAGTGGAGGTATGGAATGGGAGACAAAGTTTCCCCAGCCTCCTTTCGGCCTATCCTCAGACTTTTGGATCATACTGAAAGGACCTCTGGTCTGCCCCAGACATCCGTGTTTAGATCCAGCTTTGCCCAAATGAGTAATCCAGACCTCAATTCGGCCATCTAATCAAGCTCAGGTTGATCTCCCCAAACACCCTTGTCTCTGTCAGTAAGAGGCTGACATGGTTTCCTCTTCCTTCTCATCCTCTTCTTTAGCCCTTTCCCTTCCTATTCTACATTTAGCTGTTTGTCAAGGCATCACACTCACGTTAAAGAGATTTTAGCAGCTGCTACCTAAAAGCAGAACTACATTCAATGGATGTGCCTAAAAGCAAGCACTCCTGCTATGGCTGTAACTGCATGAGAAGATGGGTGTTTTGTTATAATGTATCCACAGAAAGGAAATCTCTGTTGGGTATTGATTTTAAATTTCATGTATTTTCTTTCAGAGAACTTGATGATTTCCCCCCTTTAAGCTCTCAAAGAGAAAAACTTTCAATTAGTAACATGAAGCTTGCTAACTAGTCTCCAAAGACCCATCTCTACATATCCAGTTCCTTTCCACATCAGCAGCCTAAAACTACATTGTTCAAAACTTCCACAGTTCATGAAATAAGTAAGAGAGCGGAGAAGAAAAAGCAAGCTAGGGAAATCGCGTGTAGCAGTGTGCTATCTAAGCATAATAGTTTATTCTAGTAGCCATTTGATTTGAATGTTTAAAATGAATTCGTAATCTTAGTGGTTCTTTTTTTTTTTTTTTTTTTTAAAGCATAAGGACTGGGAATCTGCCCCAACTCTCGCAGGAATAAGCAGAAATTATGTGCTTAGCTCAATCAGAATCTACACAAGCCATTAGTACATACCTAAGTGCCTATGAACTTCTCAGTATTACTAATATTCTTGTCATTTTTGTCTGGCTATTATTGATAATGAAGCCACCATATTTTAGCACATAATACAGTACACTCTCAAATAAATAAAGTATATCTCCTAAGAATGATCAAATATTTTCGCTAAGAAAAACTTTCCAAATTTTATGGTAGTATATGTCCATTAATTTGTGAAAGAAACAACATTCAAAAGCATTGTTATCCAACCCTCAGACAATGCTAGTTCGTGAATTACTATCATTTTATCTGTACTACTAGATAAGGGCTTTAGCTCACTGTGCTTGGAATAAGACTATCCAGGGTTCTAAATTTAGTACAAGACTTTCATTCAGATACTACTGGAGAAAATGTTGCGAAAGCCTAAAATATTCATAATATTTTAGAATACAGATAAGTAAAAAGAGGAAAATATTTGCATAAAATTCCTTATAGCCAATATACAAGTGACAAACTGGTCAAAGGGAAGAGACGCTCCTGGAGATAATCACAGTAAGGGAACTAACCCAGTCTTAAAAGACAAAAACCCTACTTTCTCTCATTGATGGGTCTTTGATTTTATACAGACATACAGAGTCATGACAATAGATCTCTAATGACCTAAGTGGACAAGCAGGATAGATGGAAGTGGAGAGGAAAAAGGAGCACCAGCCGGCTGAGGAGGAGCGTATGCAAAGAACTAAGTGCACATGTACCAAAAAAAAAAAAAAAAAAAAAAAAAAAAAAAAAACTTTAAAAAAATAAACATTTTTGAAAGAAATAAATTACGTTCAATATCACTAATCAAAAATATAAACTGAAACCACCATGAGACATTATTTCACACCTCCATTAAGATAATTACTATAGGAGAGAGACAGAAGGTAGAGAGAGGGAGAGAGGGAGGGAGGGAGGGAGGGAGGGAGGAAGGGAGGGAGGGAGGAGGGGAAAAAGAAAAGAAGAAAAAGAGTATTAGTGAGGACATGGAAAAATCAAAAAAATCTCTGCACTGCTGGGAGAATTACGAAAATAGTGAGACTCACTTTATGGAGTTTCCTCAAACTTAACAATGCTATCATGTCAGGCAGAAATACTACTTGGAGACACATCTCCAGAACAGTTCAAAGCAAGGCCTCAAAAGAGATGTACAGCTAAGGAGATGATGGCACACAATTTTAATCCCGCAGGTACATCTCTGAGTTCAAGGCCAGCCTGGTCTACAGAGCAAGTTCCAGGACAGCTAGGCTACAGGGTAAAACCCTGTCTCGAACCCCCCCCACACACACACACAAAGAGAGAGAAGCATGTCTGTACACTGTTTTCCACAGCCAGGAGGGAGAAGTCACACCTCCTTTCCTGAATACAGGGTGGTCATGCAAAGTGTGGGGCAGACACCAAGGAGGACAGCTTTAAGAAGAAAATCCAGTCCCATGCTACAGTAGGTATTAACCATAGTACCAAGGTCAGTGACCCAAAATTAAGACCTATGGTTACCAGTGACAAATAAAAGAGCCGGGGGGAGGGGGAGTGGGTATACATAATGGGCCCCAAAGTTTCAGTTTTACCCAGAGAACGTTTTTGGTCGATCACAAAGCAATGAGAAGATGCTTAGCACTACTGAACTACACAGCTAAGAGTTAAATTTATGGTCTCATCTGTGATGCACCCTTTTTTTTTTTTTAAGTAACATAATGACATATGACTGTAAAGAAGGTGCTGGAGAGAGCTAGTTAGTTAAGAGAACAACACAACACTCCTCCGGATGGACCCAAGTTCAGTTCCCAGAACCCAGGTTGGTGGTCTCAGGACTGCTTGTAACTTTAGCTCCATGGGATTTGGATGTTTGCTTCTGATCTCCTTGGGCACCACTTACACACACACACACACACACACACACACACACACACACACATACACACACAACACAAGTCAAACAAATCTTTAAAAATATAAACAAAATAAAAGGAAAAGCAGAAAGGTAGCTGTAAACGTTTACGACAGAGACAATTCCTAAGGGTACGATTATTTCAAATGTATTCCATATGGTTATAATCCTAATTCTTAAATATGGAAAACGTGTGACTAGGCAGTAGGCAAAGGATGAGAATCAATGACAAATTCCTAAAGTCACCGATAAAATGTAAAATACAAATTCATATATTATCACATTCCTTCTCATAGGGAGGCGAACAGAATTCTATCAGAGCCAGCGATGGTAAGGGTGGGTACGAGAAGACAGGTGTTCAAGAACACTGTTCATGGGTGTGGAAATAGTTGAGGCAACTATAGAGGCCTATTTCTGATGCCTTTTTGGTCTTGAAAATGAATAAAACTTCGAAGCAATGGTTTCAATTGTGCAGCAACTGAAGCGTGCTTTGCAGAGATGACGATGTCTGTGGTCAGGATTAGAGGAAACCATAGCTGGAAGTTTCTAGGATTGTCCTCAACGCGCCTCATGCTCGGTGTACCAGTGTTCTTATATTTAATTAAATATGCATACAAATATTTTGGAAAACCACAGCAGACAATGTGAAGCCGAGTTGTTCTGGTGAGAACAAATTCACAGTTGAGGGAGACAGTAAGGTATTTAGAGAAATTACTTTTCTATTTATAATTTTTTTTCATACAATATATTTGTCTTATTTCCCTCCCCCAATTCTCTCCTACTCATCCGACTTCATGGCCTCAGTCTCTCCTTCTACCTCTCCTCTCTAAAGACAAAACCAAACCCTAAACCAAAAAAAAAAAAAAAAACAAAAAAAAAAAGGACAAACAAAACTCAGAACAAACAAACTGCAGAACAATGGGGGAAAGTGTTCAAGCAACAAAACCTGCACAAAACCAAAACAAAACTGTGGGGTCCATTTTGTGTTGGCCACATACCGAGTATGGGGCTTGCCATGGGATGAGATGAATGCATCCACTGATCCTACCTTGGAGAAAACTGAATCCTCTTTCCCAGCCAGTATAGATTGAAAATGGCTTCTTGGCTAAGGGTGGGAGTTTGTCCGCATCTCCTCTTCTCTGTGTGGGGATTTTGTGTGATATGAACTGTGCAGGTCTCATGGATGCCACCCCAGTCTCTGTGAGTTCACATGTGTATCAGACATAGTATGTCTGGAAGATACTGCTTCTATGGAGTCTTCCACTCCCCCTGGCTCTTAAAATGTCTTCTGCTCCTGTTCTGTCTGGGTCCCTGCCTCTAAGAACTAGACACACTTTATAGAACAGCTTACCAAGCTCCTGAAGGTATCATGTCATCAGAATAATGATGCTGAACCAAGGATATCCTAGGCTAAAAGCTAGGCACTTCAGGGAATGCTTTCCTAGACATGGCCATCCCAGTATCCACCAGAAAACTTCCATCAGGAGAACCCACCTTTTCATCATTTTATTGTGATTAACGGCCCAAAATGTACACTGTGGGATGACGGGGCTTCTATGGAAAAGTGCTTATGGCCTAGTGGTGGAGAAGAGTGTTTCCCTGGGAGAGCTGGCAAGTGATTCCCCTTCCCCCCCATGGGCCTTGAAAGTTGGCAGTAGCTTAGAGAAATTTCAAAGATCAGAAGCTGGCACTAAAATCTGTACACTCAGAAATTGGCATCTCCAGGGCATAGGGTGGACCTCTTGGGAGCAGAGCCATTAGAAGAGCTGCAGAACTGTTGAACAAGCTCCAAGAACCAACTTCATTCTTTTTTATTGAATACCATTGTCTTTGTTTAGAGCATCATGGCTCCTGCGCCCTGCACATAGGACTCAACAGACAAGAGAGGTGACTACAATCAGATGCATGCACTTACGGAACCACTTCAGTTCATTAGGACCATAGTTTAATTTTGTCTTGTTTTGTTTTGTTTTGTTTTGTTTTGTTGAGACAGGATTTCTCTATGCAGCCCTGGATGTCGTGGAGATCACTCTGTAGGCTCAGAGATCCACCTGCATGTTTGTACACTCCCAGTGCTGGGATTAAAGGTGTGTGCCATTAATGCCCAACAAGTCACCATAGTTTTTGAACTGTAGACAAATTATAACAGGTGAAATGCAACAGGGGACCATCTAATAGCAATCCTACAATGTCACCTACAAATTTTGATCACTTTGAAAGGCTATACTTCATTATTGCCCAGTAGGACAATACCACAAGTGCTGTGGCAAGAAGCTGGTGACCTTGACTTTTCAGGTGGCCCTTGTTATAAAGTCTGACTTTGATGTGTCTAAACAGGCATAAATATAGAACTCATGATGAGGTCGATTAGGACTGTAAAATCTTCTGGGAGGAAGCTGTCTAGAGCGTTGCAGCTTAAGAGATTTAAAAGCAGACAGATCAAAGCATGTGCCATTGAAAATCCCACTGGTTGTCATAAGAGAAGGTGTAAAATTGCAAGCCCAATCAGTTATGTCCACTACTATAATGGTTTGCAATAGGCTGGGCTGATAAAGATTGAAAGGTGAGTTACCAAGGGTCACAGTAGTATTAATCACAGGTCATGTGCCATGGATACTGAAATTTCCTTTTGAACAGCAAAGACTGCTTGGGTTTGTGTCTTATTATTTATTTTTATTATTTGCTGGATAGCTATGGTAACAGCTCTGATTCGAGTGCCTGGTTTCCTGACCATGGACATCTGCGTAAATACGTCTATCCCAAACAGTCATTAAGATAGCGAGGATGAGTCACAAGCAAGACGAATGTGAGCCAAGAGATTTCACGGTTCAGGGGAAGCCTATGCTTCCATTACAATCTCAAAGCAAATTTGGGACAGGTAAGGAGCAGGCACACCACATCACATGCTCTCACATCCTCATAAGTCCAATACTAGGGAGATGAGTGTAAATCAGGAAAGGACTGGAAAGCCCTACATGCCCAGAATGATGAATGAGAAAATATGGAATAAAGGGTCCTTTATCTCACAAAGAACCACTCTTTGGTAGTTGAGCTTAGGATTGTTTATGAAGGGAATGTTCTGGGGTGATGCTCATTATAACACTATGCTGTGTAGAGTATCCAATTGTCGGTACATTTCTTCTAACACATCTTCTAAAAATCATTCCGTTTCGAATTCATGCTGTGCCTGTTTTAAATGGGCCACCCTGTATATTCTAAGAGAGCTTTTTCCAGTAAAGAGCTGTGTTGATGTAAATCTACGTTGGCAAGAGCGTCATCAGAGTCAGCTGGGAGTGACAGGCATGTTCTAGCCAATTCTGGACAGTGTGTTGAAATATGCCTCCAGGGCTACAAGAACAAATGCACAAAAGCATGCCCACGTCTTCACGGGAGTGACGTGCCGATCAGCAAAGCCTGGCTCTGTTAGCACATAACACATACCAGGAGCATTTCTTGAGGCAAGCCAACGAATCAATCATAGCCAGGGCTACATAATCCCTACAGGTTAAAAGGTGCCAGGGCTCACCCTTTCTGTTAGGGAGGGGGAGGCTTGTGCAAGTTACTTTGTAGAGCACACTCTTCCTGAGACACAGAGCAATCTGTTCCCTAACAGCAACCGCCTCACATAACCCAGGTCCACAGGCAGGCAGTACAAACCCAGCCATTCACATTTCCAAGAGAAAGCTATCTTCTACATTTTACAGGTTTTCTTTTGTTTATTAGTACGATAATAAAAGGATTTAAATGTATGTTAAGATGTGGTACAAACTTGCTATTCTGTCTTCCAAAAAATCTTTACAACATGTAAAATTGATTTATTTAGTAAGAGCAGTATCATCATTCTAATTGCATAGATTGGTGCAGCAAGTACAACATTTATATCAGTGTGTGTGTGTGTGTGTGTGTGTGTGTGTGTGTGTGTTCAGTTCCTCATGATGTAGCCTTAAACTCTCAAGAAGAGGATTGTGTATCTGGTTCAGAAAAACAAAGCAAAACAAAAATAAAACAAAACCAAGCACAAAGGAATCTTCAGTGTTTGCAAATTTACCCTGTGGCCACACATCTGGAAACTGGCAGTTTCCAAGTGACTTCCCTGCACCTTCTGTTGTGTAATTCAACTCTCAAATATAAATATATAGCGGAGAAGAGGAAGAAACGTGGCTTTACGCCATGAAATGCTGACCACACAGACTGCTACACATGGCTAGCCATCCGGAGTCCTACCCTTTCTCATTGCTTGAAATGAATGAAAACAGAACTGAGATACTGACTTCACCAAAGGAAAGACTTGCTCCTTCAGCACACATCCTATTTGTCACCGTAGGAACTCCAAGGCTGCCGGGTGGTTGCTCACCATCAAAAAGGCTCTGTGAATCCCACTCTTCCTACACACTCCAGGGTGACTTCTGAGCTGCACAGGCTAACACCAGTGAAGTCTCCTGCATTTCAGTATCTCCTCAGACTCTTTCTTGCACTTCCTTGCTCCAGCACTCCTAGCTGCCCATTAAGAACCTCAATTTAGAGGACTAGAGAGATGGTTCAGCTGTTAAGAGCTCTCGCATCTGACTGGATTTCAGTTTCCAGCACCCAAATCAGAGGGTACCTCTCCAGTGGTGATCCAAGGCCTCTAACCTCCATGAGTGTTTGCACTTATAATTCCTCGTCAATTCATGTACACACACACACACACACACACACACACACATACACACACACACAGAGGAGTAATTAAAAATAAAAACAGGTTTAAAAAATTCATCAATTTCAGCAATCTGATAGAGTAGCTATCTTTTTATTCACAGTTTGGCCCTCCTGTCCAGTAAAAATAAATGGATAAGTAGATGGCTTTCACACTTCTCTGCAGCTTACAGACTGACTTATCTCTCCCATGACCTAAAGCTTCCTTTAAACTCACATGATCGGTCTATTACATTTAAGTTCAAGAGTTTCACAGAAATTCCTGGGCCCTCCTTTTCATTCCTGAGAGATTTGGCCCTCTCTCCCACACAAACCTGATGCAATTGAATTGTGACTTCTTCTCGAAGCCTCCCTTGGTGCCCCTTTCTGAGATCCTAGCCATCATCACCCTCATGATGCAGCCTTACACTCTCAAGAAGAGGATCGTGTATCTGGTTCAGAAAAAAAACAAACAAACAAACAAAAAAAAACAAAGCAAAACAAAACAAAAAACCAGACACCAAGGACCCGTGACCTTATTTTCATAGCCGTATGCAGTGTCACCATTGCCAGCAAATTATACCATCATCACTTCATGGGCATTTCCACACACGTACTTTGTGGCTCATTCTCTCTAGTGTTCTGACTCTAAAAAGTTTCCGAATCCATCAAGTGCTTGAATAAGTTTCACTCTACAGGCCCATATTGGTCCTTGTCAACCAATCCTTTGTCTCTTTTCTTTTGCAGGCTTAGAATAAATTTGGATGGGAGTCCTCACAAGTGCTTCTTTGCAAACCCTTCAACTCAGATCTAAGGAGAACGTCTCAGCTCAGTTAAATATCATTGTTTTATGCTTTGCTTATTCCGTTTTAGACAGCTTCTTTCTACGGAACCTTTCTACATAACCTAGCCAAGGCTGCAACTCATTATGTAGCCCAGGCTGACACTGACTGATAGCTTTCCTGCTTCTATCTCCTGAGTGATAAGATTATAAGTATATACCAACAAGCAGATTCTATATCCATTGCTTCCCTGATTCTGGGCTTATATTTAAACCACCGATATTAGTTGAGGAAAAGAATAACTACAGCAACTCTTAAGTTTGTTGCTACTTCAGTCAAGTACGTCTCCTAGTATGGCCTGTAAATTGTACATATTTCTCCACAATATCATCTCTTCTCTCCTGGTGAAACTGATCATTCTGACTTTATTATAAAGTGTGAACGACTAAAACAGACCATTCAGACATGCCTACCACCACATCTACTAAACCACTGATTCCTGTACATAGATCTCTATTGTATCACTCAGTCTGATCCATAACATCAAGACATTCAACCTTTTGAAGAAGCCCACAAAGGAAGCCACCAAAGTCTTCTGTCAATAACTAGTGAAAAGCAAGGTAGCTTGTAAACAGCACCATCTTAGGAGCTGATGTCATAGCCTAGAGAAGCCTTCCTCAGCAGGTGACTACAAAATATTGCAGTTATCTGACAAGCTGGTTGCCTGATTATTAACTACCATATAATTTATGAGATCACAAATGCTTATTGTTTCAGACTGAACAGTAAAAAAAAGTGTTTCAGTTCTGGAGTGATTTCTTATGTTACTATCCAGGAGAATATCGATTTTTTTTTCCACTCATTATAATGAACAGAATGGCAAAGTAGACGGTTCTAGAAGTTTGCATGTAGGCATATCTGAATGGTCTGTTTTAGTTGCTCCTTCTCTGTACTGCAAGAGTAAGCCCATCAACTTGAAAATAGAAATACATAGCTGAGGTTTAAAGAGAGGTGAGAAGATGTAAAATGATCAGTCATCCTTGGAAAAAGGTCTTGCATCATCACCATTTGATGACCCACTAGTGCCACTGGCCACCATGGCCCCTCCCTGCCCCAGTTTGATGCTCAGTGATTAACTTTCACTTTAGCAGCTCATAAGTATCATCAGATATAACATCACTTTTCTTCACAAAACATTTTGGTCTGCAACCATCTCTTGGTTTTGGTTCTACTCACTGGCTACTTTTTCATGGCTTCTTCACCTGTGTTTCTGTGATTTTCTGATTTCTAATGTTTGAAGTATCCAACTGTCACCAGTCTTTCTTTCTCTATTCGTACACATCCGCGGTGAAGTCATACTGTAGTCTCACAAGTTCGAAAACTTCTGTATTTTAATGATTTCCAGATGTGGCTCTATTGTGCCAATCTTTGCTATGCACTTTGGACTCATAGAGACAATGATCTAAGTGATTCTATCTTGTACTTTGAAATTCAGTAGTCATCTCAAATGCAACACATGTTTAAAACTAACTTCTTGGACCATGTTCCCTAATATGTGCTGTCCAGTATCTTCTAAGCCCCATGAATGTCAGCTATGGCTTATCACTTAGCCCTCAAATATAGTCATTCTTAATTCTTTCTCACTGTTCAGACTAAATTAGCCAGAGAATTCTGTGCCCTTTCCTTTCCAGTTGCAGACAAAACGGTCAGCATTTGTAGCACTTGTATCTTTACCACTCTAGACCACACCACTATGATTCTGTCATCTAGATTAGTCCAACAGTCTTTGAATGGGTCTTGGTTTTCCTCCTCTTTCTCTGCATTTAGGTTTCCCACACAAGAACAAGACTGATTATTCCAAAACTTAAGCTATATATTTCTTTCCCCCAATGCAGACACTCCTACTACCAACGCTTTCATAGTGATGTATCACAGTCATCACCTAGGATATCCCAAGACCTAATACAGCCTCAAAATACTATGTGATCTGATTCATTTCTATGCTCCTACCCCATTTTCACAGCTCTCTTCCTCCCTCAAATATGCCAATCACACCCTCCTTCAGGGACTCTGTACTTGTGTGCTCTCTCTCTCTCTCTCTCTCTCTCTCTCTCTCTCTCTCTCTCTCTCTCCTGCCTCAAATATTATTCTCCTAGATAATCATGGCTTCAGATCGCTTCTTCAATATTACCTCATAGAAAGTCTTCCTAAAACATCTTATATAAAATTCTGCATACACTTAATTATATTTCCCGGTTGCCTTTGCCACTCTTTGGTCCACTGGAACATTTTTGGGTATGCTGTCTTCACCATTACAGTATATATTCCAAGGGGGAAAGGCTCAGTCTCCTGATGAAGCTCTGACCTGAGAAGAGTCATAGCTATATGGTAGAAACTCAGCAATGATATTTTTGGATAGGTGAAAGGCTATTTAGGTTTTAACTTTCAATACTATGAGCTAGTCTTGAAACAAAGAGTTGGCTTCAGAGCAAGTGAACATTCTGTGTTTGGTCTCTCAGAAACGCAAAGGGTTTTCTAATCAATAAACTTGCAATTTAGTAAAAGAAAAAGAAAAAAAAAACATTGGCTCTCTTTTCACATGAAGAATGCCTCTGTCCAATGCAACAGGGCATGTGTGCAAGCAGTGGAATTAATACATCCGATTCAGATGGAAATGCAATTGAGTCTTTTAATATTTCAGAGGAATTGTTTGGAAGCGGTAGCAGGGCACACTGGCTAGTTGAAAGATGGTTTGGATTGGTTTAATTGGACTTAGTGTCACATTTGAACTACTGAAAGTATTGAACACACACGCTTGTGGCTTAGCAAGCTTACTGTGGGGTAATAACTCAAAATGTCACTCTCTCTTAGATAGAGTGACGCTTTAAGATAAAAGTGATCATGTTTCTTTTAAGCCCATAAATCCTTCTTGGGAGGGGGGAGAAGGGTACATAAGAGGGAGAGGTGGTGAGGGAGAAAGGGAGGATATCAGCTTCTTTTATAATCTAGTTCTAGCCTATGGCATAGCTCACCTAAACGCCAAGGAACCTTTGCGACTATTCATACTGCTCCCTTGGTGAGAAGGCCCCATGTCAATTCTTTTCCCAAACTTCAATTCTTTCCCTGCTGTAGTCCTCTGGGCTTCACATCTGGCCTCTATCAGATGCTTTTCTAGGGCCCGTGCTTTTCTTAGTAAAATATGATCAAATAAATCTTATTAGATTTCCATAAGTATGAAGCTAGATCAGATCAGATAAATGTCTGCCCAATGTCTCAGACATCTTTAAACCTACCCCCATCCTATTGATGAAGCCTCAAGCAATTGCTTGAAGCGTGTCCTGTCAACTCCTATGATTCCTTGAAGGTAGTCATGCGCATCCACCACATTATGCCATTTTGAGTAACTGTAATCTATACCTTACTGGATCAAAATCCTTGGCAGAAAAGATATGCCCTGACAGCATCTCACACAGCGATGTGCACAGAACAAAAATGACATGGAAGTGGAATTTAACTTCTAAATTTCAACAGGCTTGAAAGATGCTCAGTATGTCACAACTAATATTTTTATATTATTTTAATAGCTTTTTATTGTTTTTCATCTCTTTTTGGGGGGTAAGTGTCCCATTTGAACTTTAAAATAATCTTATGAAACACTTGAGAATTAGAAAAAGCTCCATTTACAGGTGAAATTAATTGTAACCTGTGGGGCTTAAATGATACCCCCCAGAATTTCAGAGAGTTACCAGCCACAGTCTACACTGAGGAGTTCTAGACTAGTTCCCAGATAACTGATATACTTTTAAGTGGGATGAACTGGCTTCTTCCTTTACAAAGCTTCTCTATAGGTCAGTCATTCATAACTGGGAGCAAATTGGATCCCTGTGGACATATGACAGTGTTTGGAGACATTTTGGATTTTCATAGCCGTGTGATCTGAACCTCCTACAACACATAGGAAAGGCCCTAAGACAGTGCACTCACTGTCTTGGCTTGATTATCTGTATTGTCTACATTGACCATACTTCAGACTTGTCGCCAAAATGAGAAACAGTGAAAGGCCCATAGGAAAGACAACTAATCGTCCACAGAGAGAAGTCTGGAATTGCTGGTAAGACTTGAATACTTGGCTAAAATGTATGAACTTCAGACTATAGGTAAGATTGGCAAACTATAGCCAGTGTATCAAATTCAGAATAATTCAAGGATAGATTTTTTTTTTTTTTGGAAGGTATGTGTGCCTATTTGGCGCTGCAATGGCAGAGAAAAGGAATTACCACAGAAACAGTGTAGGTCCTAGAGCCTAAAACTTTGGTTCTCAACCTTTGAGAACCAATAGTCTAAATTCTCATCTGATGCTTCAATTCAGGTAAGCAGGGCATCCTAAAGGGAAGTAGCTAAGGGCACTGAGATGACAGACAGTGTAAAATGATTCATCCAAATGTCAGGCTACATAGCAGAAATGGGAAGCAACACGTAGTGCTATTATATGCAATAACTTCCAGGCCTTGGTGAGAGAGAGACCAAAGTATAGGTCAATGGTGAGTCTAGCTGAGTCCTTGGTGAAATATCATCCCTATGAGCAGAAATAGACAAATCAGAAAAGGGAAACATTGAGCTCGCTTAATAACAATAACTTAAGGCAAGAGTGGATCTTCAAAGATGAAATACCCAGAGGAGTCATGTGGAATTGGAATGAGGGACATGACGTCTATGGATCATAGTTTGTTAAATTACCTGAAAGTTTGCTGGGTCAGAAGTCAGATGTTTATGATATTGAAAGCATTAGTAAATACAGTCAGAGAGCATTGGGGCCATTATACTGGAGATGAAGCCAACAGAGGTTGAAAAGACCTCTGACAGAAACATTTGACGTGTTAAGTGAGATGGCTTTCTGAAGGATGCCTGGTTACAGACACCAGATGTTGTCTGCTATGAAATATTGCCATGGCTTATATTGGCATAGCAATAAATGACTTTAAATGTCAAGGCAAAGTTTCTTTCTAATCTACATATGTATACAATTGCTCATTTCCACCCCTTAAGGTGAATGCTGGGTAATGTCTCTCCTTGATCTTAGATAGCTGGTACCCTGTTGATTTTCCTTGTAGCCTTGATTGTCTTAACTCAAATGTATAACATTATCCTCACTATCAAAGGGAAGCAAGCGATGCATCTAAATGTTCCTCTAAGATAGTTTCTTTTTTAAAAATTTGGCTTTGGCTGCTGCTGTAGATCTTAATATGTGGCTTTTGGGACCATGCTTCAACCTTACTGTGTATATAAGGATGATATACCTCAAAGGCACGACCAACAGAGTTACAAAGGATCGCATTCTCAGGTGAATATTCTGATGTTGCCAGAGAGAAATTTTTAACATTCTTTCTGAACAGGGGCTCACCAGCTTTCCTTTTATCTTAGCCATGAAAAGTATGTAGCTTCAAGCAAGCTTGGGAATACTATGTTCTCAAAGTAAGGCCTCCGCAAGATCCTAGAGTAACTGAAGATATTTACTCCCCAGTCTATGCCTTACTGCTTTTGCTTGGAGAGCTCAACATTGAAAGGGCATCCGCGTGTGCCTCTCTGTCTGTAGAATAGGGAAGGCGGCAGTCAGCAGAGAGCCCCTCATAGGACTGACCTATGCTTCTTACACATCTGTGCAAAGCCCAGGTTGGAAAGTATGCATTAGAGAACTGAGAAGTAGAGTTCCAATGCTATGCTTTGGCAGGGAACTCAGATGCGCCCAGTCCAGGTTCAGTGTGTTCAGTCGCAACGAAGTGATTAAGCGCTGAAGAGAGCCTGCCAGGCCCCTCTTCTCAGCCTGAAAGTTTTAATGGTGCAGGGTCACTAGATGTGTACCTTAATTGGGCTTGAGTCAGACCAGGATAGGGTAAGGCATAGCTGATGCGGATTATTGAATTTTAAAAGAGGAAATTAAATAGTAATAGGAAGGTTATTTCCTTTCCAGATCCTTTTCAGTTATTCTTGCTGCTTTAAGGAGGAGGACCTAGCTAGTTTTTCATATGTCTATATTACTCACTAAATGCCACTTTATAGAGAGAGCAGACCAGTCTTTCCTACTGTTCACTAAACCATAAGTCTATTTTGTTTTTCATAATGTATTTTTAATTATATAAATATATGATACATTGTTTCTATTTTACAGCAGTGATGGGAAAGCTTCATTTTTTTTCAAACCTAAGGACATATAAATCTGCTACAATATTAAATGCAAACGTAGACGAATCTTAAGCTATGATGATGAGACTGGTCACGGCCTTCAGTGCCACTGTCATTGTTATTAGTAAGAAGGTTTATTAAAATGAGCCAGGACTATTTCAGAAAAGAGCCATAGAGGCTCGCCTTGTGCGTCATCAGCCTCTAATTCATATATGTTTTAGTTATTACAACTCATAAATCATAGGCTGTTCTATTTGGCACTCACTCAAGAGAAGGCCATAAAAAAAAAACCAAAAATAAATAAATAAATAACACAGAGTAGAATAAGGCAAAGTAAAACAAATATTGTAAACAAAAGGAGGTAAAAAGGAGAAAGGATAAACCATGCAACCTCTCAGTCAGACAAGAATTGCCTTTAGGTCTACTATATATGCTTACCACTATAAACATCAATATAAAATAAGGTATGTATGGAAATGAAAATAATTATATAAAGAGGAAGGTACTTTGTTCTAATAATAGCTAATTTGATTTTAGGGCTATCTCATGAAGGCAATAGAAAGGAAATCTGTTGGCTTAAAATGAATATATATTGACCAACGGGCAAAATGTTTATGTTAAAATCTATCCCTATAATCATCCTCTTAAACATATTTCATCATTTAATTTTAGTTATCATGGGATCAGCTGTAGAAGTAGGCTCAGTAGCTGCCAGTTCAAGTATCTCCAGATTATCATCCTTAAAAAGGAAATATGGAGGCTGCCTTTTCAAAGTCCTCCTTAAAAGCTTGGCATTTCTTTTATAAGTTTAGAGCTTGGTGTATAATTTAACTGGTATGAATTCTGAGAGATAAGGATTAGTCATCGGATCTTAACCAGCTAGTTATTAAGTAATTTCCCAAGATTCATAAATATATTTATGTAGGGTTATTTTTTTTTCAGGAATATGACAGGCAAAAATTCTTCTCAAAAGATGAAGAAAATATTAGCATGCGAATACTTGACCAGTTATTACCACTCTATCATGTTTAGTAGCGTCAAACTGATATAGATACACATAAACTGTGAGTGCATGCACACTCTTAGTGACAAAGTCCATAGGAATGGTTAATCATTGAGACCGAAACATTTTCCCACTATGGAAATCCAATAAAGTATTGCCAAGCCTCCCAGACTTAGAGTGTGGATCCCTTGGGATATTCAGTGTGAGAGGGGCAGCAATGGCCTATCTGGTCTTCAGTTGCTCAAACCACAAATGTTTATAGACCATCACTAGATAGCACCTATTTTTTCACAACAGATGTAAAGACTAATGCATACTGAAGTTCAACCTTTCAGGATCCACCCAGCTATGTAAACCATGCTCAGAGGTATAGCAGAAGTCATGGGGAAAAGAGACAAATGACACCACACAGTGTCTGAGGATTCAAGGAAACCTTCAGCAGGTAAAAGAAAGGAGCTAAGGCCCAGTCTGCATTGTCTCATGAAAACCTGAGGTCTGCCAACAGCCTAAATCTATTTACTTTTTTTCTTCTCAATAAAGCTTACACTTTACTTACATGAAACCAATGAACAGAAGTCTTATAAGAAAACGTTTTAAAGAAAAACAATAACACTTGTTTCTGGACTAAGAGGTATTTCTATTTAAAAAAAAATATTTGATATCAAAGGATGCTCTGTAATAGCAGGGGGATGGAAGGAATTGTTGTGAGGTAGGATGGACCTCTTGGTCTTCCTATCTGACCACACAGTCACACGCAGTCAGACTTCGAGTCAGGCCAGATCTGGTTACCAAGCAGTTTGCAGCTCGGTTGCTTAGTAACTTGAGTCTGTGGACCATCCTTCCCAGCTGGCTCTTTGGGAAGCAGGGAATCAAACCTTAATAGATTTCTGACTTGATCTTTCTCCCCAGACCTTAAGCTTTTTGCGCATTTTTTTCTCTAACTCATTCAAAATAAAATTATTCTGATTGGCGCTGTGTTTAAGCTGCTGTTATTTAAAAACCACTGTGAATCAGAAGGTCCTCCATTGATCCTGGTGTCCTTCTTTACTTCTGGCTACACACATTTTTGTTTGGGATATTTTGTTTCTTCCAGAAATAAAGGATGACAACTTTCCTACAAACCACATCTATAACAAATAAAGTCAGATACCTTTATATTAACTCACTACCATTCTATGAAATCTTTACCTCTGTAAACATGTAGGGAAAGGAAATAAATGTGAATGGAATTTGACAGTCTCAAGAGTGGTAATATCAGAAGTAAATGGTGAAGAGGCAGGAAGACCCGGGTTCAACCTGTTTCCCTTGCGATTTCATTGGTGTGTACCACTGTGTGAGTGTCGCTTTGTGATATTTTCCTATGCCTCAGCATCTAAGTACACAAGCCATAGCAAGATTGTGAGGGTCACAAAACTACCTTGACATGGATTTCTGGGATAGAACTCAGGTTACCATGCCTGCCTGTACATAGCCACTGGTCCTGGGACTTGCTCTTCATGTTTTAAAATGTACTTTGTTATCAATTTATAGATTTTAGTGATTTTATAGATTTTTTTTTTTACCTTGTAAATATCGTCTCTTTGCAGCCATAAGACTTATGAATTAGGGAAACGATTACTCGAGAGGTTGAATGACCAAGGTCAGCAAGCCCAGAAATGCTTAGCTCCCACTATACTAAGTCAGCCATGGCTTTAAAACCATGAATTTCTTCTCAAAAGTAAAGCAATTTGTAAAACCCTAGTTCTGTTTCCCCGATGATTGATTAACTTCATCCTGAGGTGGCTACTATGGGAAAAAATATGGACAGCTTTTCACCTAAGGGGGAGGGGGGAAATGTACAAAGTGTCAACACTCATCTAGTCACCTGAAGTCACAGGAACTAGACTTTTTATTTGCCAAGAATAAATTAAAAAAAAAATAAATGCATAATTTACATTATTCAAATGATCTTTTTGAGGTTCGACTCTTTGAAAAAAATTCTCCTCATTCATTCAACCTTTCCTCTGTGTTGTCAAGCCCATGCTTTTGTTGGATAGCGTACTCATCATGAGCTGCAACAGCTTCAGCTGTTAAAAACAGGCTTTACCATTAAGATAAATAGCTATGGTCACAGGAAGTACACAGAAGTCATAAGAGCTGGGTCCATCAGTCCTTATTTTCTCTCCCAATAAATAATTGTCACCTTTTGATTTTTGTAATGTAGCAAATATTCTGGGTCACTTACTGTGTCCTACTAAGAGAAGTGTCCTTCTGAAGTCTTCCGGTTTTAATGAAAGCTAATAACAGCTTTCATGTTCACTTCAAAAGCTAAGGACACTAAGAAAACAGCCCGGTCACAGCTGACGTCTGTGATGTCTGCCGCTTCAAACATGGTCACTTGAAACATGGCCAAGGTGTTTAATATGCTCCCTCCATGGTTTTCCCTAGACATCCCAGACTAGTATCACTTTTCACCGGAAGTCCTCACACAAGCTCCTGCGTGCAAGGAGAGCAACAATAATGCTAGTCTCTCGATATGTTGGGCACCAAGAGGCAGGGAGAAGAAAGCAGGAGCCTGAGAGCTAAACACAAGAGGTTGAAAAAGAAAGAGTCCACAGTCTTCAAAAACAGTCAGTAATAGCTTTCAAAACCCTACGTAAGTGTGTTTAGCCTCTACACTCTAAAAGGAATGGCATTTCCTTTAGGGGTGACAATTTGCTCCCTCTCTTGTGAATTGAATAGAATTCACAGTATCCATCTCACTCTAGGAACAAGTTCAGTTGCTTAAGGAAGGATGGCTGAGGAGTAAGTAGTCACGTTTAATCATGAGTAATTATGTACCTAATGAAGAAACTATATGAATAAATAAGTATGGCTGTGTCATCTACTCCTTAAAAAGCTTCAGTGGTTGACAAAAGCCTTTGAAAGAGGCACGTCAATGAGTCAAGTCCTCATGCTAATGTGCTTTATTATTTCAAGCTGTTGTAAGTATTTCTTTCTTTGAACATGTTTTAATTAAAGGCACATGTGCATGCACAGAGCTTATAAAGGTAAGGCCTTTGCTCTCATGTCATCGCTGCATACTCTATAACATCTCCTTTCGTGTGTGTGTGTGTGTGTGTGTGTGTGTGTGTGTGTGTAAAATGCACCATCTAGTCCTCAAGTGGGAAGGAAAATCTCCATAGCATTATTTGTCTTAGAAAAATCTTTACTTAGTTTTTGACGTATATAAATTTAAGAAACAGCTTTGAGAGCTAGATACACGGGGATTCTGGGTGCTGCCCCTAGCACTGTGAGGTAGAGAGACTGTAAGCGAATACTGATGAAGTGATGACATTTAAAAACTCTTGGATGGTGGATATTTGGGTTTATACTGCATGCTGAGGGAAACGTTCTAACTTAAAAGTGGGCATAATTACTATTAAAGCATCATCTGAATAGAATGAGAAATGAGCAGTATGTGGTCGGACAAGCCTTTATAACCCTAGTACTCAGGGGGTAGAATCAGAAAGATTGAAAGTTGTAGACCAAACTGGGCTAGGTAATGAGTTTTAGGCCAGACTTGGTTACATAGCACGACCCTGTCTCAAAAAGAAAAACAAAAAACAAAAAACAAAAAAAAACCAGAAATTGAAAAAAAAAGAGCACAGGTTTTGTAACTTAATCATGACTAAACACTGACTTTTAAGATCCCCAGTACAGGAATCAACAGTTCTTTTTCTTCATTGGCCCTATTTGGGCTTAGCATAAGACAAATGTGCTAAAACTAAGTGAGGAAAAAACCCTCAAAACTATGAAAACTATTTCCTGACTGGTTATTCTGAAATAAACTGACACTAGATGTTTGGTTGTATTTATCGGGAATTCCATAGACATGGCATTCCTGGTGATGTCATAGGAAACTCCCTACTAAGATGAAATCAGAATCCTAGGTACAGTCATGGAGCAGAATATGTTATATATTAAGTTCAATCTGTAAAACAGTAGTGGCAAGCACGGATGTGTGAAAGTTGTAGCCCTCACACATAGGCAGTCCAGGAACTTGCCACTGATGTTTCGAGATATGATCATTACCAGCAATTGTTGAGAGAGTGGGAAAAGTGAACTGTGCTACAAAAATCTGAAGAGGGTAAGATTACTCTTGGTTGGGAAGCTCTCAGGGAGCAAAGACTTGAGGGCTGTGTAAAAGGGGATGGGACAAAGAGAGGATCCACCCTCAGCAATACTCCTCTTCTTCGTCTTCTCTCCCATGGTTTAAAAATCAAATTAGTCTTACTCCTTTAAAAAATAAATTACTTTCATTCACTAAATATTAAGACAAATTTAATTCACTCTATTGACAAACGAGTGACAAGTTAACCATTTAGAAATATAAACATCATCCTAAATGTGCATGCAGACCAAAGCTATGAGTAGGATTTAGTACATGAAAATAAAAATAATAGTAACCATGCTTACTAAGCATCTATCCCCATGAAATGCACTCTAATTTACACTTAATGATCATGGAAAAAAACAGAACTCTGGGTGCTATACCTGAGAAATTGGGAAACAGGGAGATCAAAGTATATGTTAAGCAAGTTATCAAAAACTTGACTGCAAGGATGCTTTCGTAGTCTGGCTTCTAACAGCTTAGCTGCTGTCTGTTTAAGTCTCATAGTCCCCAGGGCCTTGGGTCAACTGTGTAAGCTGCATTTTAAATGGACAGGAAAAGCAAATGAAGTTTCAGAATGAAGATGTGCTTGGTAAACACAGGAAACAGGTGGGTGAAATGGGGTGCGTAGGGAACTAAAGAGAGGAGACCTTTTAAAAGGTACAAGAGGACTAAAATGTTGATCAGTCGCTCTAGCTATGAGATATTTATTGAGTATTCACCATTGACCAGCCATGACATGAAGTATGGATGTTTCAAGATGAGTAGAACAGAACCCTGGCTCTTTGGTGGGTTAATCAAAGGCTCTTGTGTTGAATATAGAAGGTAATAAAGAAAAAAAAAAAAGGAAGAAAAAAAAAACCCAAACAAACATTCAAGTTGAAGGCATCCTACACTGATGATTGACAGGTATAAGGAAGATCTACTGTTAAAGACTAGTTCTAATGTTTTGAATCTGTGTGTCCAAATACTAAAGGTCCTTGTCCCCAGTTAGATTTTGACTGATCAATAAAGATGTAAGTGACCAATGACTGGGCAAAAGGTGGTTGGAAGCTTGAGACCAGCCCAGGAACATAAAGCAGTGTAGACCAAACTCACTGCTAAAGTCTACTTCTGGTCAAGTTCTTTTTACTCAACAAACCTAGCAAACAAAAGTATTGTTTTGATACGATCCTTACTTCAGAGGTTTACAAGAGCCAAAATCTAGTAATCTTAGAATTTCAACTATGGTCCAGGGAGTGGTCCAGGTCATTATTAACATATTATAACCATAGCTGCCCACCCCATCTGTCTGATCTTGTTCTGGGAGCAGAGCTGACACACCTGTCCCAGCCTCATTTGAAATCAGATGAGGGTGCAGAGCTGAGTTCTAGAGCAAATGAGCCTTGGTGATCTGTGTGCTTCTGGACTTGTACACTCACACCGGCCATCCTTCATGTTCTCTATCCTTATTCAGCATTGGCTGACAACCTTGAGAAATCTGTCTTGAACAAGAGAACCGCAAGATGGTAGGACCCCATGCCCCTTAGTCACTTTAAAGCAACCTACCCTCTACAGAATCAAAAAGGCTGAAGCAAGTAAATGCTACACACTGAGTCAGTGCACTGAGACTGGGAGGGAGGGCGTTTATAGAGCAACAAGCTCTACAACAGAAACACATGCCTTCCAACCGTATTTTTTTTTCAATTACAATGTAAATTACTTAGAACCAAGAAATAACTCTTGTTCAACTTCATAACCATTACACATTAAGCTATAAACATCCAAGCTAAGTGCATACTGTTTATACATGCATTAAGTGGACAGGATACCACCTATAGGGGCCAACATTCTGAGGCAGGACCATACAAAGCATTTGGAAGTAGGAAGTCTGACTACAGTTAGATACCCATTACATTTCTGTGTGCATGCAGTACCCTCTGAGTTATACCTTTAAAATGCTATAGCATATACTTAAACAACACGTGCTCATAAATAAAATTATGAATGAATAATTGAAAAGAGATTCTGCCTTGGGCTTAGTGCAATGCCTGAAGCTCAGATGACATGGTTGTCGGCAGATACCTGTGGCATGTCTGAAAGCCTTGGGCTCACTGAAACAAAATGAAGACATTGAGATGCTATTTCTATCTCCCTCTGGGAGACAGTTTCAGTTCCTGAGGGAAACTCTTTCCTCCTAAGTTAATTAAGGATCAATAGCATGTGTATCTTTTCCATTTTCCTGGCTTTTTAAATGCCACCTCATCTGGCTGAGAGCGGATAGGCCAGAAAAGAATACTAGTAGA
Organism: Mus pahari; assembly: GCF_900095145.1. Classification (NCBI taxonomy): domain Eukaryota; kingdom Metazoa; phylum Chordata; class Mammalia; order Rodentia; family Muridae; genus Mus; species Mus pahari. Next base: position 39,628,315 of record NC_034600.1, on the reverse strand, counting down.
AACCATGTGCTTGGAGGTTTTCCAGATGGCACCAGAAAAGGAAGTGCAGTGGATTTCAGAAGAAAGCCTGTTTTCATGAGATTTCCTGCCTTCCTTATACCCAACATGTCCAAAAAAGCTCAAATAACCTTCAGGTGAACTCTAGGCTGTTTCACATAGTCTGAGATCAAGTAGTGAGTGAGGCCTACCCTGTCAGCAATGCAGACAATCTTAGGGACTATAATTCTAAAGCAGACGGTGGCTACCCAAAGGCTGGTCCTGTTTCTATGTGACCTTTAACTAGCTTTCCTGCATGGCCTTTAGTGCAAGGTCTTGAGCCAACCCCTTCCTTCCCAGCATCATACACTGTTTGCCCTGCCTCTCTCTCATCCACTGCTGGCTGTTGACAAATTGTCCAACAACATCTTCCTCATCTCATCATTTTCCAGATTCCACCCCCCCCCAAAAAAAAAAAAAACTGAAAAATTCAGCATTTGCCTTATCCCTTGTATGACTATGTGCAATGGAACTGAGTCTTTGCCATCTACTTAAAAATCTAGACAACAGGATCCCCTACTTAGTCAGCCATTTAGCTATTGAAAATGAACACTCTGGGGACTTGTCTTTGAGTGTGACATGCCTTTTATCTGTGCTGTCACTGACTCTCTGAGTACAAGCTTGCCACTCAGATCGGGGTTCCCTTAACTTGTCCTTCCTTGCGTCTTTTTCTTTTCTGCTTTGTTTTTTTCAACTCAGACCCACTGGCTAAGTTAAGAAAACTCTGTAGAAATTATAGAGTCAGTTACCCCATCTCACATACTTCCCCTTTGTTATGTAAAGTATATCATACTTTACATTCATTTTTATCCAAATGTAGACATAGTGTGTGTATAACGCCTAGGAGTGGCTAAAGTTAACTACCCCTGTACCACAGACCTCAGAACAGGAACCTGCAGACACAAGACTTAAACTGCCTATTCTTAGGCAGAAACTCCACGGAAGGCACTCAATGGCTTCAGTTCAATATTTGATATTTTCAAGAGCAAGAAAATATTGAAAGTCCTCCAGAAAAAAAAAAAAAACATGGAAGCAAGTGCATAAAATAACCTCACCCATTATAAAATTGATAAAATATTCATGAAGAAAATATAAATGCAAAACATTCAAAGCCTTCAAATTCAAGGAAAAAAAAAAAAAAAAAACAACAAGATCAGAGTATCAAAGGGGGTGCCTGTCACTTCCTGCAGGCTTCCTAGTCCCTTTCCTCTTCCCTGAAAAGGCATGATGAAAATTATGAACACAATAAAGCTGGAGGCAATTGGGGGTGGGGCTCATCTGTACACACTACTGTGAGCATCCCTGTTTGCATGAGTATCACTCAGGAGACAGCTAAGACTGAGGACCCTCCCCTCTGTTCTGGTCCTCTTTGGTAAGCCAGTTAAGAGAACCTGGCAGGGACATTAGCATAAGAAATCAAAGAAACGCCACTACTTAGGTATGGGAGCAAACCTACATTCCTTTTGGACATCTGGAATCCAATTTTCTTGTAGGAACTTGCAATGGAGACTGAGCTCTTAGAACCACCCACCTTAACCACTCCTATTACCTCTATCTCTAGGATTCCTGCCCTGACTTGGGCATCGGTGGGACATACTATGGAGGTAGATTACTTCCGATAAATCACAGGAGTGGAATAATGATCTTCCTCCCCACCCCCAAGGCTGCAGGAGGAGCAAAATCACTGAACCGGTATGGCTAACATTTCAGGGGTCGGTGCAGACCTTACCATGTATGTGCCACCGTGAAGCGGCGCTGTTTGGGGATGTTGCTACTCAGAAGCATCCTGCGCAGGAGCCTGGGGGAATTCCTGGGAGAAATCACCGGGGAGAGCTTGGGAGAAACGGATTTCCTCGCTGTCTTTGACTTTTCGTGCTGCAACAGGTTTTCCCGCAGGGATTTCACAAGATCCTCATTGAGCCATGGGTTTGGAACATGCGGATTATCCACTTCAGGGACTGTAAGGGTGTCCGGGCTTGTCGTCTGCTGAGCCATTTTCCTGGTCAACTTTGTACAGTTGGCCACAATCCAGGGCAACGTGGTTGCCTGGCCTGTTTCCAGTGAGTCCCTTGATCCGGAGTCTGAGGAATGTCCAGGGAAACAGGTCGGATCCAGCTGCTGTTAGTTCATTCCGCCCCTGCCTCAGTCTCTCGGTGCAGGCTGCTGGGTGTAGACCAGGCGAGCACACTCCCCCGCTGAAGCCTGTTCAACGTCACCCTCCTCCCCCAGCCCCAGCCAAAGATCACTTGACGAGCTGAGCTCGGGAGGCTCGGGAACATGGAGGGAAGCCACCGCGCTAGCTCGGCTTTTGTCAGCCGGCAGAGCAGCCTGTTAAACTATTGGAACTAATGCGGCGCAGCTGCTCCAGTGACTTCTGCTTATGTACATAAAAAGTCCTGGGGGGAGGGCTTAACCATCAGATGCCTGCTACTCCTCTGTTTGGCCAGCCTTTCCATTTGCTTATTCCTGAATGTAAAGAAAAGAAAAACTTGGAACTTGACCGTCCTCTCAGGCAGGCAGGGGCTATTTATCTCCCTATGGTCTATATTCATAAAAGAAAATTACTAGTGCTTTTGCATTTCTCTCTCTCTCTCTCTCTCTCTCTCTCTCTCTCTCTCTCTCTCTCTCTCTCTCTCCTTTCTCTTTCTTTCTTTTTCTTCCTTCCTCCCTTTTCTTTCTTTCTTTTTTCTCTTTTTCTTTTAATAAGGGAAGAATAAATATCCAGTAATTAGACAAGAAGGAATGTTTCCCTGCTTCTAAATTCAGTCTGATGTATCCTATGAGACAAATCACAAGCGAATAACACAGACTCCCCCTCCAGATACAAACCAAAGGTTTCAAAACGCTACACAGGAAGGACGGGAACAGTGACTGTTGGGTTTTACAACCTTGTTAATTATGGTTCTTTCAAAGCACCAAGCAACACTACTCAGACCCACAAACGTGTTTGTATTCTCTTTGTAGTTAAACTTGCCTCCTCCTGCAAGGAACCGGTTATTTTCATAGAAATAGTTTTTTGTTTTTTTTTTTTTTAAAGTAAGGTTTCAATTGTTATATGTATGTTATGTTTAATTGATGTATTCAGCCACAAGAAAGTAAAATAAATGAAGCCTTTCATAATTTCTTTTGAAAGAATATTTCAATTTGTGGAAAATATAGCTTCAATAAACTTATTTAGAGAAGGTTTAAAATAAAGAAAAGACAGTATTTTCTTACCGGAAGGGAGTAAATTAAAATGAAGAAAATGTTAATACAAGCAAGTAAGCAATAAAACCTGTTTATCTGTGTTGTATGGATCCTGGAATGGTGGGAAAGAGCAGGAGCCTGGCACGGGGTATCCGTAGCATCCTGGTGACTTTTGGGGGATCTCAAATTATTCTACACTTGAAAAAACAATACCTCTCTGAGGAGCTACAAAATACCTCCAGCCCCCCTCCCCCAAATGGAGGGCTAAATAATTAGATGCAATGTTTGGGAATGGGTGACTGAGAGGCGGTATGAAACAGTTCTAGCGTCTCTGTTAACCGTAAGTGTCCATACGTTTCCCCAGCCCTCTTGCCCCTTAAAAGTAAAGTCTTTGCCTTCCAAATGTTATAGATACGGAAAAGATGCTCTGACGTTCTCTTCAGCAAAACCTAAGATCAGCTATCTCCATACATCTCTCCTGATAGTATGCCTGTCACAATTCACTAGGACACACATCCCATGGTTTAATTTGAATACTTCATCCAAAGATTGAATTTTGAAGTATTACTTTTTTTTTTTTTACTTAATTCATCCCTAAAAACACTACTATCAGTGTAAAAGGTTTTCACAATCTGCAACATTAAATGACAACATTCCTCAGTGAAATAAAAAACAGACATCTCTGCACATTAATTCTACTTACATGTGCTACAGGTGACTATAATAATTATTTTGAAAGTATACATACACATATGCATATATATGCATACATATATATATACATACATATATTTATTTATATAAAGTAAGTTGGGAAACAAAAAACCTACATTATGAGTTATATAAAATGTCTATATAGCTGTATAGTGCTTGCCCTCAAGAAATTTATTTTAATTAAAAAAAAAATGCTTAGAAACTACACCAGAATACTCAGAAAGCCACCTCATCAGTTACAGAAAAATATGCTGAGATTCATGTGCATAGGTGATGAAGAAAACCCTAAAGACACAAAAGTATGAGGTTCAAAAGTTAATATAAAATCCATTATGGTCCATAACCTAGTAGCTGGCCCTAAACCTGTGCACCTACTGTGTGCATATGAGTGAAGGATAGCTCGACACTGCCCTTGCCCTCAGGGAGTTTAATTCTAAGGACAGATAGCAAGGGCAACACATTTTACAGAAAAAGGACTAGACAAAATAGTAGGGCCAGGAGCTACTTAAAGTCTAGTTCTCAGTAGACAGATTGAGCTGAGTGATCAAATAAATACCTATATTACCAGCAATCATGGGCTCTGTTGGCAAAATCACTACATTGAGGCACACCTAGATCCTGGTTCTTGCTTTCAGTGACCCCAAATGAGGCTGTTAAGAAAAGTAAATTATTTTAAACTATGGTCTTCTCCTAAATGGCCCTTTATGGCCATGCTCATAAGGACAGGGCTCACTGCTGATTATTACAATTTAGCTAAACTGGAAGAGAAATTGTCTATTGAGACCTCACCAAGCCTTGTGGTTAGACATGGACCAAGCCTAGTGAAGGTGTTTGGCCAATCTCCATTGCCCTGGAGCACTGTGGGATTGGGGATGGTTTGGTTCTTGTGTAGCCGCAGGACTAAGGCTATCTTCAAAGATCCTCAGATCAATTGCTGTCATTAGGTCCATCTGCTAGTTACCCCCACCCCTTCCAATTCTCCAAATGATGCACTGTATGCTACTTTCTAGAAATAAAAACTTAATTCTGTTTTGAGAATTCTCTGCTACTCCCTTGGAACTACTAGGAAAACCACACCGTGTGGTGAAACCACACTTAAAATTCACTGCCTTAGGAAAAGCAAATCGTTTACTGATGAAGAGAACTGAATGTGAGTAGCATTTGGACAAAATGGTGATGTTCTATATAATAATGTTGGGGTCGGAGAGTGTTCTTCCAACAAGAGCACTCAGCCACCTACCTTTTACATGGAATCTCTTAAAAATTAGCTCTAGGGAACTTGTGTGAAAACACTAAACTCACCGCAAGAGCCAAACAAGGCCTTAGATTTCAGCAGGTGGAAATTTGAGCATAGGTGAAATCCTTAAATAACTAGCAACCATGCTTGGAGCAGCAGATAGCATTTACCTAGGTATCTCTTGGTGAATCTTCAAAAAAAATATTCTATATATTTAGGATACTTTCCAAAGCACTCCAAAATATGTTGCTTCATTAATTATTCACAAACTGTTACACAAAGAAGACACGATTTATGAAGGTTCTGGGACTTATTAAACGTGCCTGTCTGTATTCAGGTGAGTGCTGGGTTTCCCACAATTGAAAGGAAACAATGATGTGGCCTGTTCAAAAGAATGGACAAATTAAAATGATTTATACTTGACTAAACAGCATTGTTTGCTTCTCCCCAGTTTGTTTTAATTAGGTAAATACGCATTGAAGTGAGACTGCATTCAAATTGCCCACGGGATGTGCTCAATGGAAATAGCCAGAATGGGTGAGGCTAGGCTGAATAATAGTTAAGAGGGTGTGGGCTCTGTTTGCAGTGGAAAAGCCTGACTTGAACCCAGCTGAGCTTCTGTGCTTTCTCTATTAGTTTGGTGACTTAGTCCATTATTTGGAAAACAGGGTAGTGACCACGTCTACATAATAACCTTTGCAGAAACATACAGCAAGGATCCTGGGGAGGAGAGATGGCCTGGCTGGTAAAGTGCTGGCCACACAAGTGTGAGGACCTGTGCTCAGATGTACAGCACTCACATTAAAACATCAAGTAAATAAATGTCAAGTATTGAGGTGTGCACGGGCAATCCTAACACTGTGGATGGAGAGATAGAAGGAGTCCCTTGTGCTCATCGGCCTGCTACTCTCGCTAAGTCAGGGCACCCTAGGTTAAGGTTCAATGAGACCCTGATTCAAAAACTAAAGTGGAGAAAGATATAGGAACACAACAAATATCAACCTCCAGCATTCATACAAACACATAAACACACACACACACATAAACACATGAACACACACATACACATACATGAACCCAGGCATATACCACACACACACACATACACGCACACACACATACATCACACACATACACATACATGAACCCAGGCATATACCACACACACACACACACACACACACATAGGTGTATACCACACACACGTGCACACACATGCATGCACACATGACTACACACACACACAGTAAGGAAGTACCTAGTACAGAATGAGCATCCTATAAGTAGTCCATATAACTAAAATTTATATTTAGTAGATATCAGTTATATGCCTAGAATTTTGCATTTTATTTTACTTAATTCTTACAGCCATCCTAGATGACCACTATTGTACAGCTAGGACCATGGGGCCAAAGGTTGTTATCATTCAGCAGTGGTGTACTTGGGATTTAAGTCTGTGCCTATGATGTAGTCTCTTATTTTGACTTTATACCACACTGGATTGAAAGGAAAGCTGATCTTATATTTAAATTAATTATGACTACTGCTAGGGAAAATAATGGGCCCCCAAGTGCCCCGAATTCTTGTTCTAGTTAACAGCAAATCTAACCTCGGCTGCACTCAGAACATACACTGTGACAACCTGTGGCTCCTGCCAAGTCAGGGAGTTCTTGTGGAGGCAGAGTGGCTGGAGGTGGAATTCCTGAGTGTTTTTTCCCCATCTTTATACCTGTACTCCTTTAATGTGATGCCATTTTAATTAAAGCCCATAGTAGTTTTCCACTTTGCCAAATGCCATCTTAAACTTTCACCACAAATTTACTACATTCAGAGTTCATGTCACTACTACTTTCTTTCTTTCTTTCTTTCTTTCTTTCTTTCTTTCTTTCTTTCTTTCTTCCTTCCTTCCTTCCTTCCTTCCTTCCTTCCTTCTTTCTTTTCTTTT
>NC_034600.1:39604925-39620672 GCF_900095145.1 Mus pahari | reverse complement strand
AGAGGAGAGGAGAGGAGAGGAGAGGAGAGAAGAGAAGAGAAGAGAAGAGAAGAGAAGAGAAGAGAAGAGAAGAGAAGAGAAGAGAAGAGAAGAGAACTTGGTAGTTGGGTAGGTAACATACAGTAAGGTTTAAATGTGGGGGTAGGTAACATATAGTGAGGTTTAAATGTGGCTAATCTGATAGCAACCTATTTTATAACTTGGAAAATGGTGAGTTTGAAGTCTGTTCCTGCTCAGTGTGAATTTATGAAGTAGAAAGCAGTTAATGAGGCACTAACTGTTCAGATTTGCTCACTGGCTTTATTTGAGCACACAATGAAATAACAAAGTCAAATTGATTGGATATTTCTTAGTATAATCAATTATACATACCACTAATTAAGGCCCACCACTTAATCATCAAAGACCTGATACCATTTTCAGGGTATTTAGAAGTCATTGATCAAGATTGATGCATGTGCTCACTTACGTTAGAGTTACCTTTTTGCTATACAGTGCAGTCCTGGTTCATTTCAATGAAATGATCAAGCTTGTTGAATGTTCCCAGATTAATCTAAGTGTTAGATAAGTGTCACCTTGTTTAAAAGTTAACATTGTACAGAACACTGTCTCAACAACATTAAAGTGGCATGATTCCTGCATGTCTGAGGGAAAGACATCAATATAATCTAGATTAGTGTTGCTTCCTTTCCTCCTGAAACATCCACTTAAATAAGACTTTGAGGAACAACCACTTCTAGTTGCTAAAACAAACTCCAGAAGGACCCTGATAAATACTACTCAGACATGAAAAATAATGGTGGGTTTTGATGGTCCGGAAACCTATAACATTATCACGTTTTATGATATCTGAGTTTTTAAACCCCCACAGTGGAAGGAATAATCAAGCATTTTGACTTCAACTGGCAGATCCCAATGGTCCAATATCCCATATCCAACATCTAATATCTGAAGAGTATCCACCCTAGCCCACTGAATCACTGAGGAGGCAGAAGTGTAAGAAGCATGTGTACACATCAGCACGACCCTTCCTCACTCAGTTAGGCCATCATCAGCACTCCAAGGAAGTAGACACTAGGACTTAACGTTCTGAGGTTAATAAAGCTAGTTCTTAAAGAAAAGATATTTCTTCCTCAAGGTCATCCACATCAAAACATCACAAAGTATCTTAGAATCAAACCTAAGAGATCTACAAACTCCCTCTAACGGTTCCATGTATCACAACACAGAAACTCTTGAGTCCACCTTTAGAATCTTTGTCCTTCATGATAGTACATAAGAATAATGAACTATTTATTGTCTTTCCTCATATCCTTATATTACAGTTCATTATGAAAACAAGCATAATCTATTGTGTACCCTAAGCTCAGAGGAATAGAATCCAATCACACTGAAATCCACTGAAAATCCCAACATCAATAAATCCATTTTCCTCATCTCTCCATCTCTGTTCACCCAACACACATCCACCTATCAAGGAAATAGTTCTTAGGATCTTTTTTAAAATTACTGTAATATAATTCATAAACTGCTCATGATCCACAGATAATATTTACCATAGTCATTATTCTTTTTGTGTCTGGTTCTTAAGAGATAAAAATATTTCAATACAAATATCTATATTAAGTGACATATAATTGCAGTTGGAATTATTCAACATACATAAACAATAATCTTTGAAAGAAGACCCATTTAAAGGATAGCAATTTTATACTTAACTATAGGGAGTAATCTGGAAACTATTGTGTAGAGGGGACGCTGACATAAGGCACTGTAAAAGCAGGGAATTATTCCCAATCCCACAAGCTGTGAACACCATCCCATCATTTAATATCTCTCAGCCTACATATGCCAGTCTAAGGTTCTATTATTTTACTTAGATTTTAAAACCTCAAAAAGAGACAGTGCAGCCTGGTGTGGTGGCACACACCTTTAGTCCTAGCACTAAAGGACTCTGCTAGGACCTGCCTAGCAGAGGCAGGTGGGTCTGTGAGTTTGAGGCCAGTCTAGTCTGTAAGGTGAGTTCCAGGACAGGGGAACCCAGAGAAAGCCTGTCTCAAAAACAAAAACAAAAACAAAAACAAACAAACAAAATACAGCATAGTATTACATGTATGCATTCAATGAGTAAACAGTGTGACTTGTGGATTACATCTCAATAGAGCTTTTTTTTTGAGGAATTATTTATTTATGTATATAAGTACACTGTGGCTGTCTTCAGAGGGCACAGAGCCTTCTCTTTCCTTGTTTGAGTATATCGATGAAATGGGAAAAGACTACATCTATGCTGTAGTGCCTTTACTTGAGGATTGGGTAGGGACCTTGTACACAGACAGCTAGCGCAGTGGTACAACACATGCCACTTGGTGTTTATGGATTTGGCTGTGAGGATTCTCTGAATCACTTACTGAACAACGTGTGTTTGCGACATCTCCCCACGTAATCCAGGCAGTTAGGAGAGTTCTGGAGGGCCTGAGGGTTGCTATTCGACCATGCAGAGTGTTGCAGTATTGCTTACAGGGTCTGTTTCACCCCAGCTCGGAAAGTCAGAGATGTGTATTGGAAAATTTGCAACTCCATTCACATTGGCTCCCAGGATGTTCTCATAGTACATTACCCACAAATCTACAATGATGATAATGACACCTATATTCATTACGAACTTGACTATATCTCGTAACTTTGTGTCTACTACAGCCATTTCACACCTTAAACTTGCTTTGATCTGATGCTATAAACTTGTAAAACATTGCAGATCAGTGTAGAGCTGGTCATAGTGAAGGGGGTAGAAATCCAGTAGCATGATCTTTAAATAACTTTTGTTTTTTGATGTTAAACAGTAGATGCCAGTAGTGACCAAGGACAGTGATTATACACACTATACTGGAGGCATATAATTTTTTAAATTCATCCTTATGAAAATTTAGAATTCATTCCTTGTGTTTAAAGGGAATGTATAAATGAGAAATAAACATTCGTGTACAAAATGGAGAAAGGAAAAAAAAAAAGAAGGTTGTAAGCCACCATGTGGTTGCTGGGAATTGAACTCGGGACCTCTGAAAGAGGAGTCAGTCAGTGCTCTTAACTGCTGAGCCAGCGCTGTCTTTAACATATATATATATATATATATATATATATATATATATATATATATATATATATATATAACCAAAAAAGATGCTTTGATATATAAGAACAAAAGCCTTAAATATTAGGTCCTTGAGTTTGGTTATATGCAGGTAGCTTACCAATGTTATCACAGCCCTGAAACCTGTGAAAATTTTTTCCCTAACTAGAGTTAAAAAAAAAAAATCATTCTGACATCTGAGTCACAGCTTAGGAGACAGAGTGGGAGAGCAATGCCTGAGTTAATTTAATATTTGGAATCAAAGTATTGTTTTACTTCTAAAATAGTAAAGCGGCAGAGAGAGAGGTATATTCACTGTTACATAATAAGAGATTTTCAGAACATCAGGGGTTTAATTGGCCTTTTAGGCTCCAAGAGATTCTGAACTTACATTTCCTAAAGTATGTCCCACAGTGGGCTAACTGTTTCCAACTTATATTGGACAAACACAAATAGCTTCTTCTGATTACCAAGGCTACACTGAATGGTGGTCCAGGTACTTCCTTTGTTCTAGCTTCCTCTGGATGTGGTTATTACCATGCTCATTCTCCAGGTTACGTCCACTCCCCTCTACAGTTAATATCTATAGGTAAAACCTATAACCTTCATAGAGGTTGGGGGAGGGGGCCTGAGATCCAGAAGACAACAGTGCGGATAGCCTGCTACGCCATCTATGAAGCCAAAGAAAGACTAGAGATGTATCGCAAGAGACAATCCTGCTGGATAGAAGGAGTGTAAAGCCAGCTTAAGGATGTAAGAATTATGATGCTTTTCCAACTTCAGTGGAGCTAAGAATCCTGTGGAGACTGTTATGCAATGTCAGCATTTGTGTGGCAAGCAGGAGAGATAAGATTCTGAACTTCCAAATTCCTTAGGTGGTTCATAAACGACCCATAGACAAAACCATTACCCTGTATCTACACACAGAAGAGTAAGTCGTGATCAATAGTCAGTGAAGTCTATACAATGAGAACAATAACTTAGAGCTAAGTGATGCTATTTCTTTGCATTCTGCTATTGCTATTGTGTTTGATCATCTCCTAACATTCTAATTACTGAATACATTTTTATTTAGCTGTGATATTAATATTGTCAGCATAACAAGATCTAAACAAGTCTTCAGGCTTGCTTGTGTATGTATGTGTGTGTGTGTGTGGGGGGGTGTTATTTCGATTAGGGCATGCCTGTGAGGAGTTTTCTGGATTAGGTTAACTTGAGGTGTAAAGACTCATTTTAAGTAGCACCTTTGCTGGCACTGGTATCACGGACCATAGAAATTGGGAGTGGAGCTGAGCACTGACATCCACCTCTCTCAGCATCTTCACTATGGACACAAAGACACCGATGACCAGCTGTCTCAAGCTCTTGTTACTGTGACCCCTATGCAACAATAGACTATAACATTGACTGGTGAACCAAAATAAGCCCTCTATCCCTTATGTTGCACTGGTCAGAGTATTTCACCCCAGTGGCAGAAATAATTGTGAAGACAACCTAATTACATAATAATAAAAAAAACACCCTCCAAACCCTGTGTTTTAGAAAGCACAAATATTGGAAAAAGTAATCCAATTCATATGAGGCAGTATTCCACCTCATTGTCAGCTGGGGTGTATGCTTTTCCTTTGTAGTATCAGCTACTGCCAACGACACTTATTAATAAAGTTCACAAGCTGGGCGTGGTGGCGCACGCCTTTAATCCCAGCACTCGGGAGGCAGAGGCAGGTGGATTTCTGAGTTNGAGGCCAGCCTGGTCTACAAAGTGAGTTCCAGGACAGCCAGGGCTATACAGAGAAACCCTGTCTCAAAAACCAATAAATAAATAAATAAATAAATAAATAAAGTTCACTAGTCATTAAATCTCTACCAATTGATCAAGGAAGGATGCTGCTGAGGTTTAGTCTGTTGCTGTGCATTGCAATGCTAAATACTGGCCCCCAAGTCTGGTTGCCTGGCAGGGAAGAGGAAATCCTTACATACACCAAGTGACACTATGTGACCCTGCTCCTTAATTTAAAACTATTGGTTGAGTAAAGTTTCCTGTAGACTAAATCTGGGCAGAAGAGAAAGAGGCAAAGTTTTGGTTCCTAGACTTGGAGTCAGAAGTAGGACCACAAGAGGGAAGAGAGAGAGGTGGGGAGAGGAGAAGACGCTATGGGGTAGGTGAATCATGGAAATACTGCAATGAGAGCTGGACAACTGACATTCAGAGCAGCCCAGGCAAAACATGGCAAGTTGTAACTTGGGGTTATTAATAGGGAAGTAGATCCTAGTAGCTTAGAGAGCTGATATCTGCCTAGATCTAGTGCTTTAAAGGCTTATCATAAATATAAAGGTTTTGGGTCTTTTATCTGGTAACTGAATGATCAAAGGAGGGGTAGAAACCCCCAATTAATATTAAATAATTATCACAAGAGATGCTCCCATCAAGTTCCCGATACTTACTCAATGGTCAGTTTCTGGGTAGCCGTAAAAATGGGCATATGTTTTTCTTTCTAGGGATTTACAAGAAGTTATTCTGACCTGAAAATGCTCAAACGATTGCTAAATTATGTGCAGCCATCTGACCTTCTTCTGAGATTACTGTTATGTTTTTTGTAGTGTTTGAAGACTGAAGCAAGGTGCCACACACACCAGGAAAATTCATACTGTGCCACAGAGCTATAGATACCAGAGCCTTTCTGAAATTAATATTGTAAGTCCTAACAAAATAAATAGAGATTGCTTCATACTAATCCAACTATATAATATATATATATATATATATATATATATATATATATATATATTATCCTAATATAGATTTCAGTAGTCCTCACAACTATGATTTATAATCTTTAAGTATATACAGCCAACCAGTACTTATTTAACCAGTTGCCAGGGAAAAGGCATGTGCAGCAAAAAATATTCTTGCTACCCCCAGAGTAGAGCAGCTCTGGGTTTACTGCAGTTGGCCAGGATCCTTGACATTACGTGCCTGCAGATAGTAAACTGCTCAGTAGGGAGGTCCTGAGGAAATGGCCTGGTACGATTTATTTTTCTATTATCTGTGTTTACTTTTCAGCTAGTGAAGACAGTGTGCCCCAATCAACTCTCACTAATCTATCAAATGAAAACGGACAATATTTTCTAAGTCCTACCAATGGAGTCACCTTTAAGTTATCTAACATAACGTGCGCTTTTATCTCCACCGTGAGGAAATTTAAAATTTCCAGAAAAAATCTACAGTTACTTTGTCACCCAACTTGGCCCTCCACATCCGCAGTAGCCTGGTTATTATTATCTTTCAGAATTTATTTCCATCTCAATTATAGGGTTCCCCAGCCAAAGTAAACTCAAATTAGCATAAAAATGGAACCAGGATAGCAGGGAACTGAATTTTACACTTAATCCTATCGTATTTCTTTACATATGAATGGGTACCTAGTGGCTAGTGGCTACACTATGAAACGGAGAGTAGCTAGTAACCCTAACCCTGAGCGGTCACGAATGATTATGTGCTTATAAAGAAATGTTTTTGGAGTCTTCCCTAAAAGTGTCCTGTGTCATGATCCTTTGGCAACTTCATTTTGTTCTGCAGCAAAGATCTCCTTGGCTATTTTTAGCTGATGATGCCTGCTAGTCCAGAGTGTCACCATCAGCCACTGGAAGGACGTCCTGGCTTCCCAGTTTTCACTTTAAAGCCTTGTAAATCATTGGCCATGTATTGTAGGTATTATTTTTTAAATAGACAGTTGGAAGTCAGACTGTTAAGTGCCAGGATAAATGCATTCTTGAAATTTTTCTAAAAATAGCCAAAATTTTAATGACCCTGCAGACACTCCCAATAACCGTGCTGAAGTCCCCACATTTTTTTCTCTCCTCAGCCTCATCCATTTTCCTGTGCTCACTGGCAAAGCCCCTTTGTCCCTCTGTTTTTCTTAGCATAGCAGGAACTAAGGCAAGCATCAGCGTCCACCATCAAAACTTGGACTCCATTTCCCTACATTTCCAAGACTGTGTTTCGTTTTAGCTCTTTAGCAATTTCACCTGACCAAGCATTTCCCTGCGGTGTCTCCAGTGTGACAGGATCTGCACATTATAGAAGGCACTGGAGAAAGGAAAAGCATGAACTTTCTTCTTTCTGCAATGTTCAGGCACTATTCAGTAAACCATGCTTTAAATCACTCTTGCTGTAATAAAGATAGATTGTGCTGTGAATGTTTATCCTGGTCTACACACAGAAGTGCACAAGTTATTGTGCCTGACCAGAACTCTACCACCGTGTGTGTGTGTGTGTGTGTGTGTGTGTGTGTGTGTAAAATGCCTTCCTTGAGAATAATCAACAGTTTCACCTGAGAGAAGGCATTCTTCTCCTTCATCCTCAGTAATTGTTTTACATGGATAAAGAACTGTAATGTGCATAATAAAAAAAAAATGCCTTTCAGACATGTAAAATAGCATAGTCAGGGTTCCCACTACATTCAAGGCTGCACATATAACCAGAACCCAGTGACATCACTCACTCAAGATAACCAGTCCTAGAATCCCATGATTCCCACCGTATATAAACAGAGATCAAGAGTTATGTTCTGCTCTGCGAATCTGGAGAGAGCTAACACCTTGATCTACCTTGGGGCTAGAGAGTCTCCCAAGGATTCTGACCCTCAAACCAGAGACTTCTGTCGGGGACAGGACCCGACCTTCAGCTAAGATACGTCACACGGGTGAGCAGCTTTGGGGAGATAGGTTTACTAGCATTATACTAACTACGCGTATCTACCTTCTTGCTCAAAACAAGAACACTTGTCCCGGAATTGAGTCTTGACTGCATAGCTCACCCTTGACCCTGAGATGAACCAAAATGTCTCTAGGCGTCAGTTTGTTCTCTGAAACAGCAGGGCAGGAAGGTGGCCCCAGGAGGACAAGAGCCAAAGTCATCATTGGAGAGAATGAGGTTCTCCATGACTGCTGCTTGTTATGTGGGATTGTGTTCATAAGAGAAAATTGAGACGACAAAGTAAATAAGTTGTTACTCCACTCTTTCCTCATTGGTCAAGGAAAGTCTTTGTGGCATGTCTTAAAACTCTAGAAAACCATTTCCGCAGTTTTTGTCCTCTTTACAGCTTAATAGCTACTGAGATTAAACGGACAGTAATTGGCATAATAAACAGGTTACTGTCACTTTTCTACGATTATACAATCAACAAAGCCAAGTGTGATCCTGGACATACTGTGTTGTTGGGACCTTTGGCACACACCCTACTGGCACAATTTAAAGATGGCGACAGGGTGTTCTGATACCTCCTAGTGGCATCCCTATACCGCGATTCCAGGAACAGGCACAACTGACAACAGCCTTAGGATAGGATAGGATAGTAAAGAGCCACCAGATAAGAGTAGTGACACATTCAGATCTCTGTTGAAAATAATTTACTAAGCTGAATGTGTATATGATTTAATTTAACAATAATTAGTTGTTACACCAGCTTACTCAGTCCCAAAACATTTGAAAGTAGGTGCTTGTTAGGTCGGTAGTTGTCAGTTCGAATACCCCACAGCTTATTTTGCATCGGGAGAGCCTCTAACTTGAAGAGCTTGCTCTCCTGTCATTCTCTTAAAAAGGTATTGGTCAGATTGATATTTAGATGTTGTTTTATAGTTTCTACATTTTTTTATCATTTATTTACTGCTGATTTATTTCTAAGAGCTCTGTTCTACTTTTGAAGAGGGAGTGGGAAGGTCTAGGATCACACTGTAGGGCTGTAGGGCTTACTGAGTCTTCAATACAGGTATGGTTAACTAAGAAACCCTCTGGAGAGACATGGCACATGCAGAGGACAGGCTTTTAGAGTCTGGAGCCATGGACGGTTTTTCCATGAAAACCCTACTAAGAAGGGTATCTTCATAGGGATAGGACTTGAAAGTAAGGAATCACACAGTCTTGAAATTGTCAAGTGGTCATCCCTCCAGACAGCAATGAAGCACATGTTGGAGAGTCCCAAAGAAACTTTCAAACTAAAAAAAAAAATCAATCACTCAGAGTTTGTGGGAGTTTTGGCACCTGTACTTGTAAAAAACTTCCTTAGTCACTTACAGATGAAGCATGAGAGAAAGGATGGTTGTGGGATGGTGTTGTAAGTGTGTAAGGGGTTGAACTTCCCTTCAGTTCTTTTCAGGTTGAGGCAAAAGAGAGAAAAGGTGAATGGTGCACGTCCCAACAGTAGGCTGTAAGAAAAGGCAAATGGAACAGGCTGGAGCATGCACTGAAAGATCAGCATGGAAGGAACCGGAGTGTTCTTTTAATTAGCTTAACATTTGTTAAGCTAATTAGAGATAATGTCAGTATCTTTAAAAAGTCTTTGGTTTTACTAAGGTAAGAGTGTGGCAGTGTTTGGAGAGTACCATTTTAAAGGAGCAAAACTTGCAAAAAATTATTTGAAGCCAGTCGTCGGGCTGGGGAGGAGCACTGTTTTCTTCTTTTTAAACACTGGCAAATCAGTAATGATCCAGCCAATAACCCCACCTGTGCTCAAACAACCAATCCCCGCTACTGCACTTCAGTGCATCAAGAAGAAAGGCATTGAAAATAAGAGAGTGGGATGTTTTCTTCTAGCTGGGCTGCTGTGTCTGGCATCAGTGGGAGAGGAAGCATCCAGCCTAGAAGGGTGGGACACACACACACACACACACACACACACACACACCCAGGGGAGCCTCACCTGCTCAGAGGAGAAGGGGAGAGAGGGTTGGGGGAGGGGGTGACTGGGAGGAGGGCAGTGAGGGGGGATGTAAAGTGAAGAAAACAATAAAATTAAATTTAAAAAAAGAAAGGAAATGAGAGAGAGAGAATAATTGGGAAGAGGAAAGGGTTCGGGGGGGAGACAAGAGAGGAGAGTGGAGAGGATATATCCATGATACACTATATGTATATGTATATGCATATATGTGCATACATATGTGAATATATGTATTGTGTATGTGTGATTTTATATATATATGTGTGTGTGTATGTATATATATATATATATATACACACATTCTTTAGTGATTATATATAAAATTATATATATATATATATATATATATATATATATATATATATAAAGAGAAAAATAAAGAGAAAGAAAAGGAGTTTTAAAATACTCAAGTTATTATTTATGGTACCCAATTCCAGTATTTATAGGGTTGCATTCAAAAGGAAACACTATTTTGGATTTTTTTACTTGCCACAAAAGCATTCTGGTCTCTGAGTGGGCTACAAATTATTCATTTCCTACAGCCATATTTTCTTCTTTAGTAAGGATACAAGGAAATGGATGAAAGTACGGCAGGGAATGGCTTTTATCCTCAAGTTCAAGTGAATTCAGCTTTTGTTTGTGACAACCAGATAATTCTTTAGACAGAGTCCTGATGTGTAGCTCTGGATGGCCTAGGACTTTCTACGCTGACCAGGCTAACCTAAGGACTAAGAACTCCCTTTTTTTTTTTTTTTTAAAGATTTATTTATTAATATATCTAAGTACACTGTAGTTGTCTTCAGACACACCAGAAGAGGGCATCAGATCTCATTATGGATGGTTGTAAGTCACCATGTGGTTGCTGGGATTTGAACTCAGGACCTTTGGAAGAACAGTCAGTGCTCTTAACCTCTGAGCCATCTCTCCAGCTCCCCCAGATAATTCTTTATGGCAACATTTTTACTAGACTAACCCTAAAGACTAGCCTTTCTATCACCCATTCAGTCATTCAGCCAACAAACACTCACTGAACATAACACTTAGTGGCTTCCGGGAATATATTGTATGCAAATGTCAAAACAACACAGCACCACCGGCACCTCAGAAAGTGACCCACCACACAGCAGTCAGGAGCGGTGAGCCACTGAGACCCACCTAACTTAGTCCTGGGGTTAGTCCAGAAGATGAATTTGAGAGAGTAGAGTCATTATTTATATCCAGGCAACAGAGCGGTGGCTGTTTTAAGTGTTATCTTGAAACCAGGTTAGTTTGCAGTGGGTTCTATGAGAAAAATGGAAGCATAATTCTACTTTGCTTCTTTTCTTAAATTTGATGTAGGCATTGTTATATAGCACTTTTAGATGTGGGGGTTTGGGGATATAATAATTATATTTCTATCCCAGATACAAAATCAGAAGCTTCACTGTAACTTTACACATGCACTTGAAATGTTTTAATCCCATTCACAGACAAAGGACACTCACTGCCTTGCTTTTTGCAGGACTCCAGCCTTCTGTATGACAGAAAGTATGTGGTTTACTTGTGATGCAATTCCTGCGTTGGTTGCCAATGACAACGGTTGTTTTCTTCATTAGGTTTTATGTGGTTGGTCAGGTTATGCCATGAGAATTGTACTCAGAGGAATTATGAGTCTCTTGAATGCCAGCTTTGAGCAGTGATTGCAGTGTGCGGTGGTAGAGAAGTGGCTCTTGGTTTTGTTAAGACAGAAATGCAGACTCCTGGGTACCCTACGTGACCTTTGGCTTCTCTCTCCCTCTCCCTTAATATCTGTTTTCCAGCCACTGGAAAATGGCACATGTGTGTTCAGAAAGTTCCACTAATCAGTTCTTTTCTGCCGCTCTTGAGTTTCTGTGGCTTTAAGAAGCCTTGAATTGCAATCTCCTGGATGCGTCACTGAGAACAACTTAAGTCAACTATAATTTCCAACAGATCCTGAACATGGATTTGGAAAGATCAGGTGTTATTGAAATGAGTTATAATACATTCAGGCTGGAATCCAGCTGCTTCCAGCTTGTCTCCTCCCTCTGTGGGTTAACAAGTGTTTCCAAAGCCACGGGCATTAAGAATCCTGAAACAGCTAATTAACAGAGCCCATCTCCATCACATGAAACCTCTGTGCTCCAGGCCGATGTGAAACCTCAGCTTCCCCAGGCTATCAGGACAGTGAGGGAGCGCTTGGAATTGGGTTGTGACATTCAGCTCCCTGCCTGTGGCAGAAAATAACCTTCTCAACAGGCACTTTAGGTGAGAACAGTACTTTCAACAATAACAAAAAAAAAAAAAAAAAAAAAAAAAAAGGTCTCATGGCCTTGACTACGCAAAAGTAAATGAGCATTTCCTCATGTTCAGACTGTGACTCACAAGTGGCCTGTGAGTGGACCAAAGCCTGAGGTATTCCCTTGACACAGAGTCCAGAGAAACACAGGCTTGGTGAGAGAGTGAGTTAGCTTTGGATCACAGCCTTCCAACAGGCAAACAAAACCCAAGTAAAGAGGTATTGCTCTCCTTGTCCAACATTTTTTTTTCCCTACTTATCTATAGAAGCAAAGGTATAATCAAACTTACTTATTTAAAAAAAAAATGGACAAGTTACAATGAACTGACCTGGTCTTACATAGCTTTATACAAGTTATATACTTTAATAATAAAATCATTTATCATACACAGAAAGTTGTTCTCTCATTCCCCCGGCTCAAAAATCTGTCTTCCATGATCTTAACAAAGCTGTCTTTCTAAAACATACCGTCCCCTACTTGAACAAACTTGTTTTTTTCCCATGGTAGATAATATATAAGTATTATCTTATGCTCCGACATCTATCATTACTAGACTCACATCTGCAGCATCTCACTGTAGGCTCACAGATTAAATAGTGTGCCCCTGGGTTCTACAGCTGTTGAGATCTCCATTCCCTACAAGCCCTGCACCTTGACGGCTATCACCTCTTCAACCCAATCATTCATATCTTTCTTTGTTGAATTTTTTGTTCATTATTAAGATCGTGCTTTAATGTTACTTGGACTGGGAATTATTTACCTCTTATACTTGGGGTTATAGTCTCGATCCCTTTGGGTAACTCTTGCCATTCTTATCATGAGGAGAAGTTTGTGAGTTACCTCTTTGAGCTTAATGCTTTTATTATCTTTATAATATTCAGAATGAAATGACAGAGGGCTTCTATGGAAATGGACGAGTGCGTGGATCAAGGGCATAACCAGGTCACCACACCAGATTATTCTTACGAGTACTTTAAAGCCTACAATTAATCTTATATACTCTATTTTTCAATGATAAGTTTGAAATGATAAGAAAGAAGTACACCAGTTAGCAGTTAAAATTTGTATTTGACTCCTGCCTTATATGCACGCCCCTTTCTTTATGAAGATGTTATTAAAGGACTACAGAAGCTACACTAATGGATATATAAGAGCTGTGTGTATAGGCAGGTAACTTTCATTTGATGGTTAAGGACATTAAGATTCATCTTCCAAATGCATCATGTCAAGCCCAAAGTTTGGAATGATACTAACAGACTGAGTTAGGATAGGGTACAAACCATAACCGCTGAAAGAAATATAGGCTAAGTTAAATGTGTAATAACACTAGTATGCACAGTCTAACACTCACCTACAGCAACTAGCTACGTAGAAAATGCAACACATACAACAATAGAAAAGAGAGCAAATGGAAGTCCTTTAAAAAGAATTTGAGGGTTTTAAAACGATTCTTTAAAAATGCATCATGTTTTAATGTAAAAAAAAAAAAAAGACTCAAAATACTTAAAGGACAGGCTTTGAAAAGGTCTGGTGACTGGCCATTCTCGGGTTTAGTGTTTTGTTCTGGAAAACACTCCTTGTGTGGAGGAATGAGTCAGGCACACAGTGCTTAGCCCAGTAACCAAGTCTTAGCTGTCAGAAGGAAAAGGCCATCCTGATCCTGCACAGGATACAGGAGCAGCTGAGATTTGAACACATCCCCCGGGGGTGATCCCCCAGGAGGACGTGGGAAGAGCACAGAGCACAAAATGTAGTGACCCTGGATAGAATCTGGCACAGACCCAGGGAGGAAAAGAGGAAATGCTCGTGCTTACTGGACCAAATGCAGAATGGAAGCATGGTGTACTGGGAAGAGGTGGGGGATGGTAGCGTCTGAGTAGCACCATGGCCTCCTAAGCCTTGGGGAATCTGGCTTGGGACTGGTGGGAGAGCTTTGGGTCTGGTGGGAGAGCATAAGGCCCTCAAACCTGAACTTGGCACTTTGAGCTATCTTTGGGAGGTCCCAGAAAAAGTTAGATGGACCTCGATGGGAACTACTTCAGCAGTGTGGAGAAAGCAAATGAAGAGTAGAGGAGAGGTTGTATCCTTTGATGCTTAGGGCTAGAGATGTAAGGTAAAGGAGAGGAAGGGTTAGAAAGTTCATTTATTAGAAACTTATTACAGGTAATAAAGTGAATTTTATAAAGAAAAAAAATGAAAAAGATGAAATCTAAAATACAACATAAATATGTATGTATATATGCAATCTACATATACTAATACGTGTGTATTACATCATATACATATACATGTGTGTATATAACTTCTAAGCAAAAATCCTATTTCATGGAAGAGAGTCAGTGTGCTCTGAAATCAGGATTTGCCTGAACAGATAACAGTTTTCTCGATGGGAACAGAGGTGTTGATGGGAGAAAAAAAAATAGCAAACTGAGAATCCTCCTTCAAGGAGGACTGCCCCAGGGATGGGAATGACAATTGTTTCACTCAGTGACAATTATTTCCCCGATAAAAATGAACAGAAATCCTGTGCTCAGAAGGAAGAACCAATGGTGACCAGCACCGAGAGGCAAGCAAGCAGCTCATTTGTGAAGCCTGGTGTCCGCCTGAACCATAGCCCCGTAGATCAAGCTGCCTAGGCAGCTGTACACGTTGGGCCATTCTGTGTTCCAAGGAAGAAGCTGTTGAATCACTGAGTCAGCGTGAACTCTGTACTCTACCGTGTGAGTGATATGCTGTGTGCAGTCCGTGTTTTTTGTTGTGCTAAGACTCAAGGTGTTCTGGCTTCTTCTGGATGATAATTAATATGACTTGGAATTATTGCACTTTTATTGGTTTCCCTGAAACCATACAGTGTACTTGATGAGTCATTATATTTTCACTTTTATACAGGTGAAAACTCATTTTCAATGTGAGTGAAAAATCATGCCCCTATATATGTGTTATTTTTCTAAGACAAAAATGAATCCTTAATTTAATTCCATTAGCCTTGTGTCTGTGGAAGTTTTCTGTTTAGTGTTTATTTAGTTTTCTATTTAGCGGCCACCCCTGTAAGGAGGGATTCGAAATTGGTTTTCTTTTAGGAATAGAGTTAGATCCAGGTTCAGCTTCACAAAGAATCAGTCCTCGTGCTCTGAGCCGTGTGTACCCAGAGCTGCGGTTCTCATTAAAAAAAAAAAAAAAAAAAAAAATACTGAGTGCCCTGAGCTAACACGGCATCCAGCAGCACAGCCAGTTGAAATGAATCGGCCGGAAGTGCTCTTTGGTGGGAGTAGGGGGTGGGGGAAGGGAGAGGAAGTGACATCATTCCTGTGGGCTGTACTCTACACCAGTGACAGAGGCACCTGAAGCCCCAAACAGTTTAAAAAGAACTGAAGAGCACAGAGTATCTCAATGCTCTTCTCAGACAAAGACACGGCAGCTACAAGGGACAGTAAGTAGGTTTGACATAGAGTCCTGAGAACTAAGACTTGTAATCGTGCATTTTCAAATACTCAAAAACACACACACACACACAAAACAAAAACAAAAACGAAATAATGATGGGCACATTCAGAAATGTTACATTTTAGTCTGGGGAGGAAGAAGCCACCTCCCCCCCCCCACC
>NC_034600.1:39591990-39604895 GCF_900095145.1 Mus pahari | reverse complement strand
TATTGAAGACTAAATTCACGATTTTACCCATTTCAAATTCTTCAGGACTGTGTAAAAATAAAACCTGAAACAAGTAAATGACCTCAAGGATTGAAAAGAAAAAAAAAAAAATGGATGAGCCGTTTCCCAGGAAAGAACGATTACAGCGAAATCATTGTAGTGTGTATGGAAATTTCAAAGGGTGGTGAAGTGTATTCAGATGCCCAAAGACAATAACAGGATGCTGACTAAAGCTGTTGAGCTGCAAGCAGCTCGCTCACCTCAGGACCTACGGAGCCATTGACGTTGCTTTTTCTCCTTCCTCTTCCTCTCTTTGTCCTTATCTTTTTTTTTTTTTTTAACCTTTCACCCTCTGCCTTCTCCTGTCCTCTGTCTTTCTGTTTGTCTTTTAACTGAGCCTAATATAAAAATTCACAGTAGCTGATAAGGAAATCCATCGGATATCATGAAAGATTATACTTCACGTTAACCCTGAGCAGGTGTCATCTGCCATTTCCTCTGTTCACTTTATTTTCATTGGATGCCACCACAATTCTTCAAAGCTAACCCAGGATGAGTATGGGGTGGCGTTGGGGGGGGGGGAAACACATATGTGTTACCAATACTCTGTGCAGAGGAAAAATGACCCCCAGCTCTGTGGAAGGAATACTTCTGGAATTCAGCCTCAGACCTGGGGCCCTTCATCCTGTTTATCAAAGCATGGTCCACCGTGGCACATCAGAGGAAACAAATGTCAAAAGAAGAATGGGATCCAAGAGAATTCAAGCACACCTCTTATTTTAAAATTCTCCATTAAATGGAGCTCAGTTCTTTGTAATGCACACACAGTCTAAATACGTTGTCCTTGGATGGAGAACACATCAATTATTAAAAGCCACAAGAAGAAATGTTTCTACTTGATCTCAGCCAAAGGCTAAAAAGCGGTAATTGTGATAGTGGGAGGGGAGTTCACGGTGTTCAGAGCAGCACAAAGCCACCTTAGAGAACCTGTAGGGGGAATTCTGGCTCCTCTACGCAGATGGCATTGAACGCTTCCTTTAACCTCGGGATGCTGTGCAGCAGAATTCAGACTGTGTATTGCTAAGCTTCTTAGAGAAAGAACAGACTGGTGGTAAGGCCAAGGCTAAGGTCCCGTCCTCCTCTGTTTATGCCCCAGACTATTCTTTTGTATCATGAATGTTATGTGAAGTACTCACTTTATTTATTTCAATACTGTTTTGTTTTCTTTAGAGTTTCTTCTCCACTACAATCAGTCATAGGGTTGATCCCAATAAGTTATAAAATTAAAATGTCAAAAGTAATCACAAAAAAAAAAAAAAAATCAAGTTTCTGCCTCCGAGTTAAAAGCTTCAGGAAGGAGGGGCCAGTCGTGGACGGAGAATCACACAATTTGAATACTTGAATACAAGCCTATCTCTGCCACTTGTTCCTTAAAGGGCCCCAGGCAACCCTTTTAAGCCCTAAGCCCCAACTCTCATATCCTTTCCCAGAAAGCAGGAATGGTCCTATTTGGAGATGGTTTGAGTGTGGACGTGATTAGGAGTGGATAAGGTCATTAGGGTGCAGGGCCCATGACTAAGTCCCGGTGGGTTTTAAGTGTAGTGAGAGTCTACGGACATTCATATAGATGCTCACTCCTGTCTCGGGCCACCTTGGGACTCAGCCTACAAGTAGGCCATTGTTGAACAGTGTTCCTGGCTCTGGAATCAACACTTAAGCCGAAGAACACCTTCCTTCCTTTTAACTTATCGATTATAACATCTTATCACAGAAAACAGACTAATTGTAAGGGCTTACATTTGTGTCCCATGTGGTATGCAGATCGGAGAGCCAGCCATTAGAGAAGGTGCCCTGGGAGTGGGGAGCAATATGGCTTCACAGCCCAAATATTTCCTCACAGTCGGGTGCGTCAGGTATGGTGTGTCATCTCAACATACAATGTCTAAATATGTGAAACCTGCCTTATTCAGATTCATGAGATCACAGATGATTATGCGAGGGAAGAAAGGAGAGAGAGAAAAAAATCCTGCTAAGGTTGATAAAGGATGGGCCCTAGGGTGGTCACCATTGTTCCAATTAACTGACAAGAGAGATTCGGATACGCTATACCTGAGAAGTCAGGGGCCACTCGAGTAGATGGCAGCTGTCTCACAGTGTTGATTGGGAAGGACAGTGTGTTTGCGGATAGCCTGGGCTATCACACTGTGACCCTGCCTGAAAAATCTTCAAACACATCAACATTAAATCAGTTCATTTCCTTTTATTAGTTATAACATTAGGTATTTGAAACCCTGGCCAAAGTGCCACGTGGCATTGTGGGGAATAGTGCGGAAGAGGGAAGAGATGGGTGGGTGTCAGGGTAGGTGAGCAAGTGTAGCATGGAACTAATATAATAAAAATAAATTATATAAATATATAAAATGTCATAATTATACAAAATTCATATTCAGTAGTAGAGCTAAAGCCAGGTGTATGTGTATGGTACATAGGTGACTCTTTGCATCATGAAGAAATAGCACAGAGTAAAGGAAGAAAGTAGGGTCCTTATTAGGGGACATACACTGCTAACAGATAACCAATGTATGTGACCTACGGCATGGAGATCTGTTCGGTGCAGCATGAGAATGGTGGTAAGAGGGACAGGAGTTTAACAAGCTTGTGAAGGAGTTCGGATGCACTCTACTGTAAAAGACAGTGCCACCAGGGGCTTTCCACCAGAGGCATCCAATCCAGGTACTGGTAGGTAGATGGTTTTGGCAACGTGTTAAATGGTTGCACAAGGGTGACAAAACAGATGGGTGGCTAACATTCAATGATGTGGCTCTGGCTGAGGCCTAAGGAACTGGGGGGAGGGGGGGAGAGCACACTGATTGGCTGAACTTGGACTTGGGCCTAGAATGGAATGGAAGGAGGTGGCTTTCTTTATTCAAGCTCCCACGCAGGAAGAATAGCAATCACATTTACAGAGCTGTGGAAGATAGGGGGCAGCTTGTTTTCCAGGAAAGTGTGGCGCCGGCAAGGAGCCGCAGACAGAGCAGCAAGTGAGCAGTTCCCTAGGTGGCTCCTGGTGCGGGATGAAGCACCAGAGGACAGATTCAGGGGGCTTCTCTGGCTTCCTGGCCAACCCTGCGGATAGAGACGATCTTATAGAAGTGATGGACCCAGAGACAGAGCGGTTTAGGAACCCCTGCTTGGGTCCTGTCCCGAGCTCAGAGGGGTAGGAATAAATGATAAGATCTTGATTTGACACGAGTTGCTTTTTGATAGTTAGTTAAAACTTCAAATGGTGGCCAAACCCCCAAATGAACATAACTCATCTTTATGGTTTATGCTTGTGCTGGCTTGATAATAATGTTTAGGTCATAAAAATCTTTCTGTGAGTCAGAAATCAACCTGAGACTTGTGTTCATTGCGTCCAGGTGTTTAAGTTATTAGGGAAAAGCTTAAGACTCAGTGTCTTAGCTCTCACTAGGAGTTACAACTGTCTAACAGAAAGAACCCAACTATGTTCTCAGTCATATTGATTTAGGTCAGCAATCAGCACAGCTGAGCCGGGACATCTGGCCTTTTAAGGAGTGAAGATTCAAGATGGCATATTTCCTCAAAGGAAGTAATGATCTTTGAAAATTGCGCTCTAAATACCTTTCATGGCCCAGGAAAGTTCCAGTCCCACAATTAATTACAGGACCTGTTCATTTTGCTTCAACAAATGGAGCAACTGTGTCTTCAGATGAACATCGGTCTACTTAACAAGTATCATAAAAGGATATTTCAAAACAAGACCCCTCTCTTTTTCATAAGGGGTCAGAGACTAAGGAGTGGTGGCAGAGAACAATCAAAGCTGTAAACTGTTACTTTGTAGCTATGATGGTAATTGGATTTAATCTCTATCCTAGGTGCTCCTATGAGTCTGAGTCTCAGAACATGAATGACTCTGAGCTGTGCAGAGGGCTATGGATCTTAGGGTGGCTGCTAGTGTGAGATAGCCCATGCTTCCAGACACCATATATACAAATATACAGATAGGTACACAGACACACACAGAGGTACACCCACGCGTGTGCGCACGTGCACACACACACACACACACACACACTCCACACTGTCTCTCTCTCTCTCCCTCTCATATGCACACACTTGAGTGTGCATGAACATACACACGGTACAAACATATAGGTACACACATGCACACACACACACACATAGCTATACACACACACACATACACACACACACACACACACACACACACACACACAAACACGTGCATGCGCTCCTGCACAAGGCACACACAAGGCATTTTCAGAATGGTTCTTTTGTTGTTGTCCTGGAAGTATAATCCTAGGAAGAAGGGCAAATGACTGGAGGCAGAAAATATAAATATATGTAGATGTACTTCTAGACATTCCTTAATGAAAGACAGAAGTACAACCTTGTCACTAAGACACCATCTGTGATCCTAGACAACTTCGAAGCTCCCTCTGCTTCCTGAAACCAGGGGGAAGCTGCCTCCTTGCCCCCGCCTTCCCACTCTCCCACCTCTGCACCCTCCCCCTGAGCCAGCTCCCTGCCCACCTTCTTCCCTGTCCTGCTTGCTAGCTGTTCCCTTCCCACCTACCCTCTGCCTCCCCACCCTCTCCCCCACCCCCGTCACCTCTGAGGGCCCTGCCTCCCTGTCTCCAGCCTTCCTGTTTTACCTCTGCTCACACAGCCTGGCCTCTGTTCTCCCCTCAGGGCTCCTGTCCCACTGACCTACAAACGTCCATCACAATTACACCATTTTTTCCCCTACTGTTTGCACTGTTCACCACTCTCCTTGCCCTTTCCTATTTACTTTCTTATTTCAAATGAACAAACAAACAAACAAACAAGCATTGTCCTTTTAAGCATCATGCCTCTTGGGAAATCTTCAAGCAGCATGCCTTCTTGGGAAATCTTCAAGCAAGTCATAGAGCGTTCTTCTGGCACTTGAGAAAGATCGTGTAGTTTGAAAACCAGTCAACTGGAGGGAAATGTGCCCCCCTTCTTAGCATGAGACATGAGTTTGGATTCCCAGGACCCACATACAATTTGAACATGCCATTGTCCTTTTGTCATTTCAGTACTGGAGGCAAAGGCAGAGACAAGGATTCTTGGGGCTTTCTGGCCAGGCAGCCTAGCTAGGGGAATTGATGAGAGCTCCTGCCTCCAATTAAATAAAAGGTGGGAAAGGACGCTATTGACCTCTTCCCTCCAAACACTCGCAAGTGAGCACCCATCCACTCATCCACACATACCCGCTCCACACACATGTGCACACAGCCACACAGCCACGCGTGTGCCCACAAAAGAGAGCGCTGATAATTAATTGTGTTAAACTGTGTTAAAGACATTCCTTTAATTTTTATTATTTCCCTCTTTGTGTGTGACATTGGACTAACTGTACACAGTTGACAAGGACCTTACCACAGGACTACAGCCCAAACTGAGATGCCATTTTAAACCTTTCATGTAATGGGGGGGAATGCTGTCGGTGGAAAAACCCAAGGATGAAGTAAAATACTCGACTCATGGACCAGTTGCTGGTGAAGCATCTCCAACCCCTGGAGCAGCTCTGAGGTCACACAGCTATCAGTCTCTCAGGGACAAACGAGTCTCCATACATGAGAAAGATGGAGAAAGACGCACTTGTCTATGTGAGTGTAGGACAAACAAGCGGCTGAAAGATCTAGGGAAGGGGAGGATGCGGAGTGTGTCCTTTCACGTGGGTCCCACAGACTGCTCCTTCTTAAAGAAGCCCAGGGTAGACCTTTATAATGTACCAAAGATGTACAAACGCATCTCTCAGTGAAGCTTTGGGCTTACTTCAGTGAGAGACTCTGCCATGTGTATGTCATCAATTCTACTGAAGTGGAGTTACTTTGTTACTTAGGTTGTCTCAGGGCAGAAGTCTGTTGGCCCAGCTCACAGCTGTGTAGCAGAAGGGAGCCTTCCACCAGCCTGCTGCCAGAATGGTCCCAGTCTAGCATCAGCTCTGCCTCGATTCACTGCGGCCGTGGCTGAGAGACTGACGCTGAAGTGGCACATAGCCACTTGATGCTTGGGAAGCCTGCTACCTCGGAAGAAGGAGGCTCATCCCTCTTTCCCTCAGGGGATCAACCGAAGAAGAACCTGACTTGGAACTTAGAGGCTATGCTACTGTGCTCCAAACCCCAATGTTTGCGATGTTATACTCACACAAATCTAGGAGATACATCACCTAGATTTGGTGAACAGAATTTTAGTGCAATGAAAGACCAACTGGGAGGTCTCCAGTTTCTTGGGAGGTATGTCTAGATTACAGGATTCATTGAACAGCCTGACTTTGAAAAATAAATCCATTACAAATATCACCAGTGGTGCAAAAGCCCATAAAAATTCAATTATACAAATTTACAGTCCAGAGAAGAGGAGAAAAAAAAATCTAATTACCATTTATGGAAATGTAAGCAGAGCGTATGACTGGGAAAATAAACAGGGATCTACTAATTGTGTAATCTAGCATTAAGAAGCCAGACATGAGGACGAGGCTGTGTGGGTTCCAGGCTCTGCTCTGCTGTTTGTGAGGGCCCCGACCTTCAGCAAGTCGCTGCTGAGTACTGATCCCCAGTCCCCCTACCGAAGGACTGCCGTGGGCAGAGAGATACACTGAGCTGCCAGGCTAAAGCTTACCATGGAGATGTCCCCTCTGGGCAGACAGTAGATCCAACTTAAAAACGTACAAACCAAAATTAAAGACAAGCATTAAAAAAAAAAAAATTAAATGTGGGGTTGTTTCTTTACGATACTTTCTGTTTATGTAATTTTCTCTTTCTCTCTCTCACAATGGAGCCTTCCGGTGTATGGAAGGCAGTAGAGTAGTATCAGATATAAATATCAAACTTAATCATACATGCGAGCTATCTAGTTATGTCTATGCCTAGAGAAGCTCCAAAAGATCTCGCAAGCACAGTTATTCTTTCCTGATGCTCGCTTCAAGATAGGGTGAAGCTGCCTGCTTTGGACCACGTCACCATGGCATCCGATCACGTTTGCGTTCATTTTTGCTGTCTCCTCTTGGCTTTGCTGGTTCGGGATCAGTTTCCAGGATCAGGATGCCACTCCCTGGTCACGCGTTACCTGAGCTGTGGTATGGACTACCGGAGGTAAAGCCCAGGATTCGGAGGGTGCAGAGGAAGTGGTGTCTGATAGGATCAACTAAGCCGGAAGCTTCCGGAGAGTCAGAGGACACTGCGAGAGGAAGTGGGAGAGATCCCACTGGCTGTGAGGAAAAGATACCGATAAACAGAAACCAGAGAAACCGGATATGCTGCAACTATGATCATGGCATGCTATAAGAGAGAAGCGAAGGCAGCGCAGCGTGCCGAACGGGCTGACTCTGTACTAAAAACTATGACAAGTTACGGAGCAGGCCTTTAACAATCAAATAAATGTCCCCGGGGTTGTATCTAGTTTTATCGAAACCACTAACCCACCCATGAGTGAAACATTATAGAGTCTCCCTATGAGCCTTTTAGCAATATGAATTGGCTCTGTGAAGACTTGAGGATCCCTCCTTGACTCTAGAGGTCATATATCTGAGGAAGCACCCTGAGACATTCAGAGACCAGACTGCTTACAATGCAGACGCCCTTCTGGAAGCTTAGGAGGTAAAACAAACAAACACAACAACAACAACAAGCAGGATTTCAGCTCTCATGAGGACTTGGCTGTGCTGGCAGACCCTGCCAGCTTCTCTAGTGCATGGAGGCTGCTTAGAACACCCAGCCTGTGGCGTGCTATTCTGCCAGCCGAGCTAACTAACATTTTTCATGGAACGGATTATCAAGTCAGTTCATACTCTTACTTCCTAGGGGTTATTAGAGCCCAGAACTCTACACAGACACACAGGCCTTTTCTCAACCCCTGATACGCAGACCAGTGAATGCATTCCTTCTTTATAATTAGGTGGTCAATTGCTATTTGTTAAGTGATGAGCGAATGTTAACACTGCGTGGAATTTCCTGATGAAATGTGAGCCAAGTGGTGAAATTCAGTTTTGTCAATCTCATTCTGTGCGAGAAAAGCAGGGCACCCACACCCCAAAGTGTCTTCTATGAAGGCCCCTGGTACTGTTTAAAAAATACCAAGGGGTTTGGTGTTGTTGTTTTGGTTATTATTATTATTATTATTATTATTTTGAGTGTCTGTGCAGTTTGGGGAGCCAAAAGGTGACTGGAGCAAAAACACCGTGAGAGAAGCTAAAACCATTAAGTGAGAAGGAGTTGGGAGAGATTGTAAGAACTGTGGGATGAAAAAAAAAAAAAAAAAAAAAAAAAAAAAAAAACGGTCAAGCAACTCGCTGTTGAAACGGACGCTAGCTTGCTTTTAAAGAGCATGGGTGTCTAAATAGCATTCCATTGCGCAACGCTTGTGAATATAAAGGAGCTCCTCGGACCATCAAAAAGCCTGATAACGCATAACTGCCACGTCCAGTGCAAACAAGATTTTGTGGGGGAGGAGGCGACAAGGGAGCCTGGCTGGTAGCTGGGAAATTTGAGTGAGGGCATTGAATCCACCACGGGATTCTCTGGGGTGGAAAGGACAGATCTGGACAGTGACCCTTCAACTAAGCAAAGCCGAACTAATCTTACTTAAACCAACTGGAGCCTCCGGTGGTCAGGAGGCAGCTGTGTCTCTGGGCGGGGGCAGGGCAGGGCGGGGTGGGGCGGGGCGGGGCGGGGCAGGAGGTGGATGTAGGGGTCTCAATAGCTCTGGAGCGGCCATGGGGCTTCTTCTCACAGTGACTATAATGGGGAATCTTCGCCAACTGTTATTAGACGCCAGGAAATAAAATTTCCATAGCCCACAAACAATAAAAACCTCAACTGGGTTTAATGTGGTAGCAGCCAGAAACCAAGCTTCCTGTTGTTGTTCAGGGCCCCGAAGTTCACATTTACCCTCAGTTGAGTCCATCCTCGTCTCCTCTGCTGCCCTCCTCCTCTTAGGCAGCTGAACAGATCAACAGGCAGCTCTGGACTGTGCGTCCATCTGGGAGAGTTATCAATTGCAGAGTTACTGGAAATGACTTTATGAGATTCCGTATGTAAATACTTGCGTTCAGCCATAAGTGAACTTCAAGGAAGTACGGACAGATAATAAAACTAAACAAGAAGAATTCTCAGAATGTGTCAAAGGATTTGTTCTACCTCAGGGTAAGATTGAAAACGGCATCTCATTCCTTTATTTATTTATTTTATTTTATTTTATTTATTTATTTATTTATTTTTTATTGGGTGTATGAAGTAGGAGAACCTGAAATGCAGGTTTCGTTATTAAAGTTAGTTAAGGAAATTGGTGGCTTCAGGAGACTCAACAGTGGAAAGGGAAAATGAAGAGGAAATAATTATAGTTGACGTTAATTGGGTGACTCATGACAAATAGAGAGAGCCCTTGGAACATAGTGCGCAAACAGTCAGTGTGGGTTAACTGTCGCTCACTGGTTTTGGTTTTGCTAGGAAAAAAAATCCACAAGGCTTCCGTACAGAAGAGAAAAGATTTTTTTGATTTTGTTTTTTTGTTTTGTTTTGTTTTGATTGTCCAGAGAGACCACACATGTATTTGCCAATGTGGCATCAATGTCCGGCAACTCTAGCTAGCGTGCTGAATGACTTCGATTGCAGAGCAAAAGGGAATTCTGGGATTTACTTGTGGTGACAGCTGATCTCTAAGCTCATTGTCCCTATTCTTCCCCTGACATATTATCCTTGTACTCTATCTTTTTGACCCTTGTAAGTACAGACCTCAACTCTCTTCAAAGAGTCATCACTTAAAGGTACAGTGGAGACACAAATGAATTTGTTCAATAGATAGTATCCAAAAACAAGGTCTAGGAAGAAGAAAAAGAATTAAGTATTCAAGATGGAAGAGAGAAGACTCTTGAATCACACGGGAGTCCCTACTCTTTGCCTCACCCATTTGAGGAAAAGGGCATCAGGAACACACAAAATGTTTCCGGTTAGAATCAAAGCGCCCATCATGGAGCAGATGTGACAATACTAACTAAAGACTACCATCTAGTGGCCAATTCGAAGAACTACATGAATTAACAAAGGAGGTCAAGAATTCATGAAAACCTGTGTTAGTGTTCTCCACTTTGTATCAAGGGAAACAATCACTTAGAGATACGTAAATATGTGATAAGTGTTCTTTTATTATTATAATCTAGTCAAAAGCCCATACTAGGTCACAATACAGTGCAGATACAGGCTCATAGTGTTGTTTTCTTCAATCAGCTTATAATAATAGTGTAGGAATCTACTTACAATACAATACTGATGCAATCTAAAACACCCTGTATGGAAAAGACAGAAATACAATAAATGTGAGTTGTATTCTCATATATGTATTCAATAATATAAATGGAGAATAATGACCTTCTCTATTTGGCTGTTGACTACCCCTTGATTGTTCCTGAGTTACCCAGATTACCCACAGATTGCCAGAAGCACTACTTCAACAACCCCCAGAGTCTGAGGTTTCATGAACTCAGCCTGTTTGAGCTTCAACTATTAACTTAACCCTAAAGTTAAGTTTTAGGTTCTCCACTTCCCCCCCATTACCAGAAACAGCTGCTTCTCCTCCTGAAATGCCAGCCTGACAGGATGGTGAAGGTCAGAGGGAGCGGATTTAGCATGATTGGGTGCCTGGTCTCCAGGGTGCTTTCAACTCTGACAAAATAGATATTGTTGCCATCAGTGACCCCTTCATTCACCTCAGCTACATGGTCTTCAGCATTCTACCCACAGCAAGTTCTATGACACAGTCAAAGCTGGGAACAGACAGTTTAAAATCGGGGGGGGGCATCTCTATCTATCGAGGAGCTTCTGATAACATCAAATGGGGTAGGGGGAAGCTGGCGCTGAACATGTTGTGGGTCTACTAGTGTATAACCGTGGTGGAGAAGACCAGAGTCCACTTGACAGAGCCAAAGGGGTCATTATCTCTGTCCCTTCTTCTGTGGCCCCCATGTTCATGATGGACCTGTAGCCTGAGAAGTCCTGGAACTCATTCAAGATTGTTAGCAAGGCTTCTTGAACCACCAACTGATCACCTCCCACCCCTACCCACCCACCCACCACCTGCCAAGGTCACCTGTAACAACTTTAGCATCCTGGAGGGACTCATGACCACTGTCCAAACATTCTTATTGCCTCCCCGAAAAGAACCACGGATGGCCCTGGCCCTTTAGAGAGGCTGTATGTAGCAAGAGAGCTGTGGGGCCACACAGAACATTATTCCTACATCCACAAGTAGGAGTGGATGCCAGCAGCGTCATGTCAGATCTGAAAGGAAGGTTCATGGCCGTGGCCTTTCATGTCCCTACCTTCCTACCATGTTATGCCCTTCTTGGACCTAATCAGCTGCCTGGAGAACCCGGCCAAGTTAGATGACACCACGAAGGTGGTGAAACTGTCATCGGATGGATTCCTAAAAGACACCCTGGGCTATTTTGAAGACGCAGTTTTCTTTTGTGACTAACAGTGGTACTTGCCATTCCACCGTTGATGCTGGGGCTGGCATCAGTCTCAGTAGCCACTTTGTCTAGCTCATTTCCTAGAATGACAGTAGCCCAAGGCCTCACAGTTTCACCTTCCAAGGAGTAAGATGTCCTGGAACATGAACCCCAGCCAGAAGAGGAAGAGAAAGGCCGTTGGCAATGGAGGAGTCTTCATGTAAACGCAGCTCAGTTTCATTTCCAGACTCTCAGATTGGGTGTGGTGGGGAGGGGCTTGGGGAGCCCTACTCCCTCAAATGCCACAGATAACTTATAAAATTCACTGCACCAGGCCCCCCCCCAGTCACTTTTAAATGCATTTAAGTGGCTGCTTCTCTAGTCTCACTAGGTTAAAGGTAATGAATAAACATGCACAAAGCACTTCACAAATACTCACACACAACACACACATCAGCCGTGGTAGTCATGAAGAGGCTGGGAACTTAACATCGGACGGTGCTTGAAAGCTGTGTTTATCTTTTAAATGGGCCTTTTCTTTTCCATCCTTTCATGAAACAAGATTGCTTGGGGTGGGCGAAGTGACAATCTGAATTCTGACTTTTTTTTTTGTGGGTTCGTTGATGTAGCAGAGGCACTCAGACTTTGTTCAGGTCTGTGTGCTGGATTAACCACTGAACTCCGAATGACCCAATGGTCACCTTGGTGCTGTAGTGCGTCACTCTGAAGAGCCTGTTATATTCTTAACAGTAGTAATTTATGCAGAGTATTCTGTGCTTTGTGACTCTGAGATGCTGCCCCGGAGAGAGGGAGCCGACACCATCCTTATTTGAGAGAAAACTATTTCCTAACTATACTTGTACTATACTATAGGTATGGACAGATATTTACTTGAAGTGTAAGGTAGAAATGCATTCTTTTTATTTTATTTTTTTTTAAAGTAAGTGATGTTAGAAAGAGCCAGTTTCTGACATATTCCGTGTAAGCTATTTTCATGGAGTCTCCCATGATAGAAATCAATTTGTGTCCTTTTTCAAGCCAGTTGGGTATTCATTTCTTTCAGCGTTAGATGTCATTGTTATGACTATCAAAGTGGTACTGTTGTACGTGCAATTATTATACAGGGGATATATCCCTTAACTTAGAAGACTATCGGTAGATAGATGGGTAAGAAAATGTACAGGCACATCGTGGAATCTTCGTCATCCACAAAGAAAGATGAAAATATGACATTTGCAGGAAAATTGATGCAGCTGAAGATGATTGTGTTAAGCAAAATAAGCCAGATCATCAAACACTGCATGTTTTTCTCATCTCTTGATGTACGTATGTATATATATATATATATATATATATATATATATATATATATATATATATACATATGTGTGTG
>NC_034600.1:39585856-39591980 GCF_900095145.1 Mus pahari | reverse complement strand
ATATATATATTATATATATATATATATATATGTGTGTGTGTGTGTGTGTGTGTGTGTGTGTGAGAGAGAGAGAGAGAGAGAGAGAGAGAGAGAGAGATCACTTCAGGTAGAATAGGACCTACTCTGAGAGGCAGAAGATCTTCAGGGAGTACAAAAGACCAGTGGCCTTGATAGGAATGAGAGAGGGGAAAGGGGGAGGGGAAAGGGGGAGGGGGAGGGAGAAGGGGAGGATTCATTAGTCAGGTTTCAGTAAGGCTGGGAATAATGGCAGAGATTCAAAAGGAGTGTGACTTTCACAGACCTGGGGGGAAGGGGGATATGATTGCATGCACAGATCACCCAGAGATATTTAGGGGGTGATCCATGATTTCCTGTCCTGAGTTTAACCTTGTTCTTGTTCAGGCCTCACTGAGATCAGAACTCCTTGCACAAAGCCTCCTCCGACTACTGACTGATCCCATGGTGCCCCCCCCCCCCGGGTTTATAGAGTCCTAGGAAACCAAACACTGCTATCCCTCTGTGGCTTTGCACCCTGCAAGAGAGATTCTCTTCAACATTCACTGAGAACACTTCCCAGAATCGGGCATGTCTTTACATGACAAACGAGGGTATGGACGCCTTGGCTTCAATGATTCTAACATAGGATAGATCATATTGTTGCTTACAAATGGATCCTAAGTCCAATCATAGGTGTATAAATTGTGTATAAAAAATATCAATAAATTTGGTTTGCAAAGTTAAACACACAGAGATCTCCAGGACCCAACCGAGACACAAGATTACCATTCGGAATCCCCCGGGAGCTCACTTCTATTCATGAACCCCAAGGGACTCACTATTAGAGCACTAATCTTAAAATTGGGGATTACTGCCCATTTTAAGCTAAGGAATTCATAATATTAGGACTCTCTGGTGCCTAGTGTCTTTAGGTATTGATGATTGTAATATGTAACTTTGGTGTCGCCTATAGGTGCGATTTGTTCATTCTGTGATTGTAGGCAGTGTTTGCAGTAGATGGGGGTTAACCCAGAGACCACAACTATGCAACTGCCAAGGTACAGAGAATAAGAGATGGCATAATGTTCAGTCCTAAATGGAACATATAAACTATAATTTCCCGACACATGAAACTCAAGAATAAGGAAGACCAAAGTGTGGATACTTCGATCCTTCCTAGAAGGGGGAACAAAATACCCATGGAAGGAGTTACAGAGACAAAGTTCGGAGCAGAGACGGAAGGAATGACCATCCAGACACCGCCCCACCTGGGAATTCATCCCATAATCAACCACCAAACCCAGACACTATTGCAGATGCCAACAAGAATCTTGCTGGCAGGAGCTGATACAGCTGTCTCCTGAGAGGCTTTGCCAGTCCCTGACAAATACAGAGGTGGATGCTCACAGCCATCCATTGGACAGAGCACAGGGTCCCCAAGGAAGGAGCTAGAGAAAGGACCCAAGGAGCTGAAGGGGTTTGTAGCCCCATAGGAGGAACAACAATATGAACTAACCAGTACCCCCAGAGCTCCGTGGGACTAAAACACCAACCAAAGAAAACACATGGTGGGACTCCTGTCTCTAACTGCATATGTAGCAGAGGATGGCCTTGTTGAGCATCACTGGGAGGAGAGGCCCTTGGTCCTGTGAAGGTTCTATGCCCCAGTGTAGGGGACTGCCTGGGCCAAGAAGCAGGAGTGGGTGGGTTGGTGAGCAGGGGGAGGTGGGAGGGGGGTTTTCTGAGGGGAAACCAGGAAAGGGGATAACATTTGAAATGTAAATAAAGAAAATATCTAATTAAAAAAAAAAGCCCTGTAATCTCCCTCCTACACCTCAGGGATCATTTTACAAGTTATAAGGGGGGCAGAAAGCATCTAAGTGTTTGAGACAGTAGATGATTACAGGGAAACATTATATATTAGATACCACAGGGAAAATGCATATGTAAGACCACAACATGAACAAAATCTCTGTAAGGCCAAGCTAGACCAAATCCCAGCAGGGAAACAGGAGATGGTCATATAGTCACCAAAAGTTATAGAACTGCTTGCATTTTTTAGCGAGCGAGCGAGCGAGCGAGCGAGCGAGAGAGAGAGAGAGAGATTGATTGATTTCTGTAAGAGTTATGTTCCTGGTAAGTCATCCCGCGCCAGAGTAGAACCACACATCCAGGAATATTTGGGCAGCAAAATTGCTTTTTAACAGACTTTTAGAAAATTGCACCACGTTGCGAGGGTAGGGAAGTGGTCCGTGAGTTGGGGAAGGACTGGCGAAGGGGTGATCACAACACGCTGTAGGACGCTTTCAGAGAACTAGTAAAAACAGGGAAAGGACCCTCAACTAGTTGTGACGATTACCTTTTGAGTAACTGCGCATGCTTCTGTCACAGAAAGAGATTCAAGGTGCGCATTTCCTTAATTAGGCAAACTTGTGAGAGTAACTGGGAACTTTAAGATATACAGACTTGGGGCTGGAGAGATGGCTCAGTGGTTAAGAGCGCCGACTGCTCTTCTGAAGGTCATGAGTTCAAATCCCAGCAACCACATGATGGCTCACACCATCCCTAATGAGATCAGACGCCCTCTTCTGGGGTGTCTGATGACAGGTACAGCAAGCAAGNGGGACCGAGTGACAAGAAAGAATGTCTGAAGGCAGCTACAGTATACTTACATATAAAAAAAAAAAATGAATAAATCTTAAAAAAAAAGAAACATAAAGCTTTAAAAAAAAAAAAAAGATATACAGACTTATGATATTTAGCTCCCCCCCCCAGTATGATCATGCTTTATACCCTCACAAATTTCCCAACCGCCCCAGCTCCAAGCCCCACTCTGGTCCTAAGCCGAAGGTTCTTGGGTTGGGTTGGTAAATCGAAAACGTCACGAGATTCTCAGATGATTCTTGGCACTGATTCATTAACCAACTCCTGCCTTATGCTCGTAACTTCCTCGGCCAACTTCTTAGGACATGTTTTATTTTTAATTTGTGTGTATTTGTTGGTGGGTCTACCCGTGTGCGTGGAGGCAGAAGAAGGCATAGGGGAGCGACCCTTCTGGAGCTACAGGCAGCTGTGTGCTGCCTTACGTACTCACCCAACCTGGATCCTCTGGGACGGCATTAAGTGATCTTAAACTCTGAGCCACCTCTCTGGCTCCTTGTCAAATTTTTAATACTGATTAGTGAATCAACTGAATAGTGTGGAGTAAGTCAACGGTTGGTGGTGAGAGTGGAAAAAAAAAAGAGGTTAGATTTTACAGAGACGTGAATGACATCCGGTCGCCGATGACGCCATGCTAAAAATACTGAATGCGCGGCTTCCTAGTTCTGAATTCTTCCCAGCTCAGTGACAAGCTAGGGGAGGCTATGGTCTTCTTTCAACCATTTCCATAAGTTCAGACTAGGATCGCTCAACAGCAGATCTCTCTCGTTTTAAAGCAGGGTATCTTTCTTCACTGGTCCCTGGAGCTCATCCTTTGACTTAGCATGTATCTTGTTTCCCTGGAATTGTACTTAGACACTTCGTCTATTTGTTCTGGAATGCAAGAGCAATTCTTTGTTTGCACTGAGCCTGGCAATGCACAGGAACAACTTGAACAATCAATCAATCAAACAAACAAACAAGCCAAAACCAATTTACTAAGCCCGAGCACAATTCCTGCCCTTGGAACCTCAAGGTGACTAGGCCAGAGGATGTATACATGTCTGGAAAGTTCAAAGCCCAGGAAATAGATGCCTTCCCATCATTCCTCTTAGACAGAAAAACCTCTCAATACCGAGAGACCGCAGATCATTCTTTTCATAATTTTGTACCATTAGATAAGTGCTTTTATGACTATAAACTAAGTTACAGAATTACTTAAAGCTCCCATCCTCTCCTTTGCTGGGAGAGTCCTCTTGCTTCCATTGGGGGGGGGGAATTCTGGAGACGATAGCATATCTGGCCAACACCCTGTAATTCAGAGATTCGATGTGTGCATTCTTTGTTCCAGCCAGAAATTAAATGCTTAAAACTCAAGTGTGCTGACCTACTCGTATCTCCAAGCTACAAAGTTGGCTGTGGCTGATGATGTCACCCACTGCCGGTAAGGGAAGAGCTTGGAGAAAGTTGAATGAGGGAGACACTTGTCAATGTTATTCTTATTTTAGAAATTTCACACAGAGCACCGGCATTTTCAAAATTAGTGTTGGTCACACCAAGGAACTAGCATCTCCCCTGTAAGTTGGAGCACTTTAGTATAGTGTTTCTAAGCAATAAATACAAAATTATCACTTTTTGTAGTGCAGAACTTAAAAAGCCCATCTACTAATTGTTAGCTGTTAATTGCCTACTCGCTTGGTAAATGCTGACTCACACCGGGGACAGAGTGTTCACAAGTCTCGAGTGTAATCAGTTACCTGCAGATGTGTGCTATATAGCATTTTCCACTGTTAGGGAAGGAACAGCTTTTAGCTCTCCTGAAAGGCTGTCTCAAAGAACCAAGGAGAACATGTCCCCAAAGCCAGAGCTGTCCCTCATAGATCTCAGATGTGCACGGCACAGTGTTTGCATAGAACCTCCGAAATCTGTCACATTCTTTCAATCATCTCTATATACCCACGATACTTAATACAAGTGCTATGCAAACAGTTGGTGGATTGCAGGTTCTCGACCTTCCTAAAGCTTCAACCTTTAAATACACCGCCTCTTGTCATGGTGACCTCTGACCATTATTATTATTATTATTTATTATTATTATTATTATTATTTTGTTTTTCGAGACACGGTTTCCCTGTGTAGCCCTGGATGTCCTCGAACTCACTCTGCAGACCAGGCTGGCTTCGAACTCAAGAGTTCTACCTGCCTATGCCTCCCAGGGGCTGGGATTAAAGGCGTGCACCACCACTGCCGGGTCATAAAATTATTTTGTTGCCACTTGATCACTGTAATTTTGCTAGTGCTATGAATAGTAATGTAAATGTCCTATAGAGAAGAAGTTTGATATGTGAACGATAGGTGAATGCTCTTGAGTTGCTAGCTCCCCTTTTTAGAATAGTCTATCTGTGCTCCACATACCTCTATTTCCCCGCCCCCCCTTAGTTTCTACTCATGGATTTTAAAATTGTCATCAGAGAGACTTCATCAGCAACTGATGAGAAAAGATGCAGAATCCCACAGCCAAACATGAGGGAGTCCTGAGGAGGAGTGTGAGGAAGAATTGGAGGAATCCGAGGGGTCAGGGACACCACTTTCAGGGACTCACAGGGATCAGGGAGTCTGCAGAGGTCAGACCTCAGCCCTCTGCATATGTTATGATTGAGTAGCCTGGTGCTCTTGTGCGATTCCTAACAATGGGAACATGGGCTGTCTCTAACTCTTTTGCCTGCTTGTGGGACCTTCTTCCTACCGGGTTGCCTCATCCAACCCTGTGTGTGTGTGGGTGTGGGTGTGTGTGTGTACACGGAGGGGGCTGGGCTGGGGAATGGGTGTGGTGGATATGGGAGAGGAGGGAGGTGGGGATGAGAAACAGGGGGAGGGGAGAGGGTAGGAACTACAGTTGGGGTGGAATATATGAGAGAATAAAAGAAAAAAGTTAGACAAACCCTGTTATTACAGCTGCTTAGCAATCTTCTATTCTACCAGCAGGTGGCGCTCAAACCTTAGAAACATTAAAGCGATGCTTAAAAAAAATTGGCGTTCAAGGGCTAACATAAAAATGCCTTCAGTGGGCTGGATGGGTGGTGGGTGGGTGGGGATCGTTACAGTCTTTTCTAGAGTCCCCGATCAGTGACGTTCAGTGGCGTGTGCTGCTGCTAGTAGCCATGACGTGGGGTGTAGAGCAGAAGAAGGGTTCCCGACTCGTTGTTGCTTATTTGTCCTTTGGGTGTTACTACTAAACTAACTCAGGTCAAACATTGCCAAACTGTAAAATGATGGTTGGTTTTTATGTTGTTCGAGCACGAAAATGGCAACTATCTAGCCAATGAAAGCCTTTCAGAGTGCCTCAGCTCTTAACTCAGGTCTCAAGAATCGTCACCTGGATTCAGCTCCCACTGGTTGGATTCCATTAGTTTGAATCCTGTCTGGCGTCTTCCTTACCTCCACTCCCTCCCCCGTGTCACACCCCTCCCACTCCCACGCCTCCCCC
>NC_034600.1:39573234-39585700 GCF_900095145.1 Mus pahari | reverse complement strand
CCCCCCCGTGTCACCACATCTAACATCTAATCCCCAGAGGACTTTCTCCCATTCTCCCGGTTTATCTGCCTTCTAATTTCCCCATCTTAAACTGTGTTTTGGTCACGGTTGATGCCATGATCTTGGGCAGTGAAACATGAGAACATTTTTGGTGCTTATTGACCTTAAATACCTGATGCTGTGTTAACGTCTGAGGCAATGGATTCACTTGGTAAGAGGGCTTCTTTCCCCAAACGCATAATTGGGATAGAAGGTGGCACAAGGAGGCAGTGGGGGTAGTTAGGAGGGATCTGGAGAATGGAGCAAAGAGGCCCAGCAGAAGCTGCAGAATGTGAAGAGAAGAGGAAGATACGGAGGTTAAGCCATGGATAATAACGAAGGTCACCGACAGAGCTAAGGGGAACTGGCCCCAAGGGAAAGGCACTGCTCCCTGTGGCACAAACCTTGGCGCAGAAGTCCAGGCTAACCAAAAAGTGACCGACAGTCCTGACCTCAGATACAGTGAGCATCACCTTCTCTCCCATCGATGACCTGCCTGCCCGAGCCAGCCTCTTCCCTGGCAGCAGGAAGCCACGGGTCAGGATGAGAACTGCGGGAACCTCAGCCCCAGAGGGCTCGGTTTGGAGTCCCTTCCTAAGCACCCCCTATCAAAGCGCGGGGCTTTTCTCACGCAGTTCTCATCTGTACAAACAGTAATAACCAAACCTCCCTGCAGTGACTGGGGCGTTGCTCCTGAGCCCTTGGCAAAAGGATTTCTTCTCACGTTAAGAAGTCCACTCTCTTACACTGCTACCTCGGCGAGTTCCAAAACTTTAGGCTTGGAAAGCAGAATGCTTCCCCGATTCCTGCTGCCAGGCATAGGGGGAATGCTAAATCCTGTTCCAATAGGTTCTTGACTGTCCCTTATGTCACCTGGTCACAGGTTTTCTGGTTGTATCATTTCTTTTCATGTGTTTGACGTTTGAAAGGATAGTTTTAACAGCCCCAAGGAGTTTCCCTTTGTCTGTCTTTTCTCTCCCCCCAACCCCATGACACCAACTCCAAGTGCATGCGTTGATTTACCTTAGAGATGAGTCCGATGGCCATTTTGCCTCCCCTCACCCGAAAGCATTTTCTTTTATGTCTTTGACACATTTTTCAGGGATATTTGTTAGGTTTGACTAGTTCCCAGGAAGACACTTCTGAAAGATGGCTGGAATCCATTTCTATGTTTATAGAACTAACTTCAAATCAACTTTCCAATTTTAAAAGGAAGATTAAAAAAAAAATGTAAGAGAATACAGTTGATGGGAAGGTAACTCTTGGAGCTAGTGGAGGCATACGTCGTC
Organism: Mus pahari; assembly: GCF_900095145.1. NCBI lineage: Eukaryota > Metazoa > Chordata > Mammalia > Rodentia > Muridae > Mus > Mus pahari. Next base: position 39,584,372 of record NC_034600.1, on the reverse strand, counting down.
TCTCACACAGTCTGAGGCATGGGAAGCAGGCGTTTGCGCCCTCTTATTAGCAGCTGAAGTGGCTCTCCCAGGCAATAGCAGGAGGAGTATCAGAGGGCAAGCACTGAACGTTGCTCACGTTTAGGCTGGGTTAAGCTGCAGCTCGTTCACCCTGTGACATGAAGTAAAAATTCCCAAATTCTGATAACAGTGAGCTTGTTTACCCTTTCTATGCCTGTAACGAGCCTTGCTGTGAAGATGGTCTATGACTGATTTCTAAGCAATGCATGTCTGTATTTAAGTGAATCTTCATGGGTATTTACTTCTGGTCGATTCACAATCTGTTTTGATGCCTGCTTACTGTTTTGTTTTGTTTTGTTTTGTTTTTGCTAAATGCACAGCCATGATTTTTGTTCTTGTTTGTTGTTGTTGTTGTTTGGTTGGTTGGTTTTTGTTTTGTTTTGGTTTGGTTTTTGCCTCCCTTAGAGCAGCAGAGAGTTTGGGTAAAAGTCACTCAACTGGCCAGCCTTTCATTGGACCAGTTGTGTTGTATAGTGATGGGAGCAGCATTGCTGCTGTTGCTTCCACATTTCTAAGACACTGACTCTCCCCTCAAAGCATAGAAAGCACATGTGTGCATCTGCCATAAAGGTCAGTATCAGGGAGCAACTGTTGAGATCAACTAAAGTGCTTTCCTCCATAGCTCATCATACCTTACTATCCAACTCACACACATACACACACACCCAGCCATTGGTTATTTTTTGCCCAGGAACTTAGAATCAATCTTAATAATTACTCTAAAAGATTTATTTGCTGTAATAATTTCTAGGGTGATAAATTATTTTTAGGTGCTCCTTCCCACAAATGATGAGAAAAATCTTATTATCTGACTGTCGGGCAAGGAGTAAAAATATAATATTCAATAAAGCAACTTGGGAAAGTGTGCAAAAGCAAACTGTGTGGATTTTCTAGAGAACCTGTACTTGGCATGTTACAATCTAAGTGGGTTGAATCCCAGTTTCAACCAAGGACTGTGGCTGCACACATCACGTTGGACACAGGGGGGCACTGCAGGTCACCTAATAGAGCAGATGCACAGCTGAAATGTTTGAAAACTGCCTCTAAAATTCTGAGATTCAGTCAGTCCAACGAGGGGAGAAAAAAAAAAAAGTCATGGAGGATAACACAAAGCTAGACACACAGTTCTACTCATTAACAAGAGCAATTAAAGTGACAGGACTCATGTCAAAGAATGAGAATTGATCCATTCTTATCTCCTTGTACAAAGCTCAGAAAAGAATCAAATTAGTCAGATTTAGAGACTTTATTTTTAAAGCATACATTTTATTATCTATCTATCCATCCATCCACCCACCCATCCATCCATCTGATTTTTAATGTGTTTATGTTATTATTGTTGATGTTGTGTGAATGTGCACATGGAAGCCAGAACACAACCCTGGCCACCATTCTTCAAGCATAACTACTTTGTTATTTGAGATGATGTCTCTCAGTGACCTGGGACTCCCTCCTAGGCAGGCTAGAGCGACTAACTAGGTCTTCTCATCAGCCCTGGGATTACAAGCATAGCATATCCCATGTGTCCAGTTTGGGTTTGTTTGGTTTAATATGGGTTCTAGGATTTGACCTCAAGTCTTCATGCTTGGAAACCACTTTGCCAACTGAGAGATCTCCATAGTCCCAAAGCTTAAAATGTTCAGGACCAGGCCCTCTTAGAGAAGAGGTACGCTGACCTTTGCACTAGATCTATGATACTTTTCAGTGAGCGACATGGAAATAACAATGCCAGTTAAAGAAACTTCAATCCAGGACTGGCCAGCCACAAGTGCCTGCTTCCTCAAATGTGTATCAGGAATTGGATGAAGTCACTGGCTGTTGGCATTTCCAGTGAGTCACACCCAGGCATGTGAGGCCAACGGGAGAGACATTCAAACCATACTCAGAGACTTCGGTGTTGGACATGAACTCGGAGGGCAACTTCAGTCTTGGGAATGAACTCGGGGGGGGGGGGGGGGAGCAACGGTTTGTTTTTCTGCTTCTAGCTAGAGTTATACCAAACAAAGGAAATGGCCCGGGTCCCCAGCCGCAGAATGGGCGTGGCTTCCGCTTGAGCTTCAAGCTAGGTGCTTAGGGCTCTCTAAAGGGACAAGCTACAGTGTGCAATGTGGGAAAGCCTGCTTTTGTTTCGAGCTTTAGTTCTCAATATGGTTAAAAGAGTTTGGAGTGTTAAGAGAGGAGACCTCAGGCTCATATCGATGGGAAGACATAAAACTGTGTGGCAGAGTTGGGAAAGCGTGGTTAGCAATAAATGACTTGCTGAAGAGAACCACAGTAATAATTTTCACAAGAGAACCACAGTAATAATTTTCACAAGAAAGGACTGTGCAGATATAGCCAAAAATAGTCCTTAGAGTCTGAGCTACATACTCCATTTATTCTGTATAGACCCTAATTAATAACACAAGTGAGAGATGCCACAGATAAAGCAGTGTTCGTGAAGGAAGCGGATACCAGTGAGGAGATTCTCAGCACTAGGGAAGAACACGGGGCAGAGAGAGCTATGGACAATGAAGCTCTCCAAGATCAACAGAGGTACAAGATCCCCTGCCCTCCTTTGAGTTGCAACCCGGGGGAACTGAAAGGGGCAGACAGGTGGCCAAGAGAGTCTGAAGAGGAGGACTGTGGATGGAGGTGACATCCTAAATCTCATCCAAAGGACTACATGAACTTAAAACCAAAATGAACAAAGGAATTTACACTCTCCAAAGGGTGTGGAGACCGGGAAGAGCAACGAGGAAGAGCTTGCCTCGAGTGGCCGCCCTACTGGCACCTGAAACCACTGCACAACTGCTGAAGTAGCATGTGGTTACTGGACAGGAGAGAGAGAGCCTACGATGCTCTGGGGGGAGTCAGGTTGGTTCCCGTCAACACTGTGTAGCACACAAAGGAGCCACGAGAGCTTCTGGCTACCCTGGTATGCTCTGAGTCGCCTCTGCCACTGCTGAACTGTGTGATATGGAGTATGTTTTTTAACCTTTCTCCTCTTTGGCTTGCACACTACTCTGGGTGGGCACATTGGTGGGTTCAGATACTTGTAAGGATTAAATCCATTCTTCTATATGAGAGAGTTAGAGCAGACCGGGCAGATATTGGTGCTATGCCTCTATCAGCTGTCCTTACTGACTCTCCCATCAGACCTTTGGCTGCGGCTGCATCACAGACCCTGGCAGGCTGTGAGCGTGGCCAGGCTGAAGAGGCACTGGGAGTGGCTGACACATAGTAGGCCTGTATCTGGCCACCGGGCTGTGAGACCAACATCGACTTGAGTAAATCCTTTCCTTTCTAGGCTGGGCTGTCCTTGGCTCTGCCCTGCTCAACATTTGCTCATGAGCGAGACCTGAAATAACTTCATTTTATTTAGACAGTTGGGAAATATTACAAGTCCATAAAAATAACCTTCAGCATTTAGAACTGACAACTGATGGGAAGCATGGGGGATTCCTTTCACTGAGAACTTCCTCAAAGACAAACAGAAAGCCTCTTGGAAGCGTGCGTGTGCATGTGCGCGCGCGACCGAGCTCCAAGCGGCACGTGCATTAAGCTAAACCTCAAAAGATCTCCCACTAGCGCAAATGTTTACCAGGCATGTGATATGCAGCTAGGCATGGTCCTTCTGTCTCAGTCAGCTTTCTGTTGCTGTTGACAGAATGCCTGAGAAACAAAGGAAGGAGGCTCTGCCTTAGCTCCTGCTTTCAGAAGTTTCGGTCCACAGTCCCTGGGCTCCATTGTGGTGGAGCCAGGCTGAGGCAGAAAGGACTGGCCTGGTCTGTGTGGTGAAGGGAGGTGCTTCTCTCTAGGATGTCAGAGAGAGATCCTGAGACAAGATCTGGGAACAGGATGTGACTCTCAAGGGCCGGCCACCAATTGGTCTTCCAGCTGGGTAAACTCCTGGAAGGTTCATCCCCTCAAGGCCCTCACGTTATAAGTTCACACCATGGCTAACATCAGAGCCCTCAAGACTCAAATCATATCCCCAAAGTCCCACATGTGAATATGCTGAATTGAGGGCCAAGCCGAAGAGAACCTATGAGAGAGAGCACACATTCAAACTAAAACGTCTAAGTATTTGAGATTTACAGAAAACCAATAACCTTTGTGGACTTAACCAGAAGGCACAACGAATTCTTAGTTTTGGGATTTATTTTAATGTTTGTAGTCAACTATATAACTCACTAACCTTATCTCAGCTGTTTACTGATGATACAAATGTAGCCTCTTTGTGTGTAGCACTGTTAATCCACTCCTAAGAACTCTCTGCGTGCTCATTTCTTGGAGAAAAAAGTGACAGAGAAAAGGCCGAGAAGGTTCGAGCCACTGTCCCACTAATAGCCATGAGAACGAGGCAGTTAACATGACGACGGACATCTAGCCAGGTGTGGCAAGACATTTTTGTAATCTCTGCGCCTAGGAGATGGAGGTGGGCAGACCTCTCTGAGTCTGAGGCCTGCCTGGTCTACATAAGGAATTCCAAGACAGTCAAGGCTATACTGGGAGACTTCATCTCTAAAAACCAAAAATAATAAATAAATAAATACATACATAGATTTAAAAAATAACATTTAGATGTTGATAGAAGCATTGATCATTTTATCCAACATTACAAACAGAAATCCTAATTCTTCTGTTCTTCTTGGGGATATTAGTATCGATGTTGGCTATTGGTGATGCTATATCACAACACGGCAGCCTGTACTTCCACTTGCATTTACCATAAATAGGTTCTATATTAGGGGGAGACAGGGAAGAAACCCTAAGATGCCCTTCCTACACAGGGCCCCAAGTCAAGATCTATCATGGGTGAGTAAGTTCCCTTCTGTGTAACCAGAACCAAAGCACACCACTTGAAATTAATTTCTCAACCTAAATACCACCCTTCCTATAGCACACACCGAACAAGGAGTGCGTGAGGACTTGGTCCCTGACGGTGGAGTCACTGTCATGTGACACAGGATGGTGTTCTCTCAGAGGACCAATGGCAACTTAGCTGATATCTGCTGGCACCTGTCCCCTTTCTGTGACAGTCACACTCTTTCTACAATGTGTTCTCTACAGGGGGCAGCACTGCTGTAAACCCCTGCCTTCCTGGGTCTTCTCCAGAATGGGCTCCAAGAAAGCACAGAGCACAGACAGCTGTAGGTCTAGTTACCGGTCCCCATGCTTACTCAGCAGCCGAGCGTGACTGGAATTTTGGAAGGCTGCAAGACGCGAGTTTCCCATTTCTTAGGCCACAGAAATGTTCTAGTGTGTGTAGGGGAGAAGAAAGATATTATTGTTTGTTACTTGCCCAACGTGAATTTACTGAGCACCTACTAGGGATTGAGTCAGCACTACAAGTAATGCAATAAATCATGTTTCTAAATCCCTACTGGCATCGATCTTCTTAGTGGGGAATATAAAGTAACCACACAGATGAGCTATTCAATAGATATGAAGTCCTATGGATGGAGTTGCTGAGCCACAGCCAATTATATGGTGTAGCATTTCCATGAAGTTGTATTTGTGATAGAGTTTCAATGAGGTCGTAGGGGTGGGGTATTCATTTGCCAGGACACACACACACACACACACACACACACACACACACACAGTTCTTGTATGGAAGCAATGAGAAGGTGGCTACCCACTAGTCAGGAAGGGAACCCTCACCAGATCACAGCCATGCTGGCACGGATCTTGGACTTGCCAGATCTGGAATGTGAATAGATGTCTGCTGTTGAATGTGTACAGTTTGTGCTGTTTTCTTATGACAGCCGGGAGACAAATAACATAAGTCTAGAAGTGATGCATGATCTGAAGCATAAAGGGCAGAGAGTGGCCAAGGTGACCCAGGGTGGCCAGAGTGACACTTTCAAGCAGAGATGCTGAGCTGACATCTGTTCAGGGGGCATGCTTCAGTCTCAGGCATAAGAGTCGTTAACAATCAGGTTGTCCCGGTATTCCCTTGCCTTCAGGGGCACTGGGAAGGCTGCTCCACTTGAGCACATGGGGGAAATGAAGTCTCTATTGCAGGAAGGAAATGCGTAACATGATTACTGTGTGAGCTTCGGCAAGTCTGTCATCCCAACATTCTCTCTTGTGAAAAAGAGTGACCTCGCTGGTTGCTGAGAGGTTTAAATGAGGTAATCTATGTAAAGCATACGTGTCACTGCTTGAAACAGTGCTCAGCAGACACGGGGCGGTTATTAGAGGAATGAAGCCTACGCTATATCATTCCTATCATAGCGAGCACCTACTATCACTGGAAAGCCACAGACAGCATACTAGAAATGTTAGCCATGGCACTTTTCAGTTGCACTCTCCCTGAGGTTCTTGGTTAGGAATGTTCCTAGGGCATAAACTTAGCTCCTGTTTCAATGCTCCATCACCGACCAAAGCTTCCATGCTTTGAACTGCCTCCCCTCCGACCTGTGGTGACAAAGGCTTTTTCCTGATTGGATTAACTCTTCCTGCCTATGAGTAGCAGAGCAGCAGTGACCTCATGGATACTGTCCTGACTCTTGGGTCACCTGGAGGTCACCTTCCTAACACTGACAGCTGCTAGCAGGATGCAGCCATTCACTAGATGTCACCTGGGCGGGAGGGCAGGGGGGCGGGGGAGATGATGGAGATGAAAGAGAAAAGGAAGAAGGAAAACGAGTAAAATAAAACTGACAAGAACCGACCAGGGGGAAGATGTGAGGACCCCTGGCAGTTTGCTATCGGGCTCCACTGCCTGGATACTGGGTAAAGGGTTGGTTTCCGCGACACCACTCATGTGGATCTTCCCTTGCTGCACATTGATAAATCTGTAAATAATATATTACGAGCAGTTTGAGAATACTGAGGAGAAAGAGAAAACAACTTTGACAAATGTTTCCATCTCTGTCTTACTTTCATGGATAAAGTGAATCGCTGTCATGTTACCCCTGCCAGATGGCAGCTCTCCTAAACCAGCACCCATGCATGTGGCATCTTTCTGATTGCTGCCGCTTCTCCGTGCACGCCTGGTCAGGCATCCCTCAGAGAGTTCTAACCATGCTTCCTTCCCAGGGGCTCCAGAGCTAGTGTGCATGGACTTTTGCTCTTCTTCTCTCATTCTCCCTGAAAAACCTCATTCCTTCTGAAATCACCATCAAGATTACACACTTCCCATACTGTGTGTCAAGTAGGCCTGTTACTCACAAACACGGGTTTGATTCCAGTGTTAGCCAAATTCTGGTTTTTAGTACTGTTTTCTGGAAATCAGGTGGTCTACTTGTAATTTCTTTGAGGGAAAATTTGATGGTAGGCACCAGGCATGACTGTACAAAATCTTTCTCACTCATGATTTCATGGTGAGTCAAATAAAAATCTAAAAGAGAAAAGGAATTAAAATATGAAACGTTGCCGGGCGTGGTGGTGCACACTTTTAATCCTAGCACTTGGGAGGCAGAGGCAGGCAGATTTCTGAGTTCGAGGCCAACCTGGTCTACAGAGCGAGTTCCAGGACAGCCAGGGCTACACAGAAAAACCCTGTCTTGAAAAAAATGAAAAAAAAAAAAAACCTAAAATAAAATATGAAATGTGGAGTACTAAGATGTCTAGAAGCAGGTCTACAGAGATGCTCAGTGGTCAAGAGCACACCCCACGTTTGCAGAGGATGTGAGCTCAGTTCTTAGCACCCACATCAAGTGGTCCACAATTCCCCTGGTTTCCAGGGAACCTAATGCCTTTGGCCGATGAAGTTATGCATACTGTACTTGTAAGTTCAAATAATAAAAATACATCTTAAGAAATAATTTCCTATGTGTTGGTTAGCTCTCCTTTCAAAGGAATCCAATGACATTAAGGACGCGAGTACAGACAGCACCAGGACAAGGAATGAGGAAGTTCTGAGGCAGATGATTCAAATTAGAACTGCAGTAGAGTGCGTTCATCTCTCTATGAGGCATTTTGCATGGAGCTTACAGGGGAGCTTTGACAAGACCGTGGAATTATCATCAGCATCTCTGCATTCATCTCTGCAAGTGCAGCTTGTAGAACACAAGGAGTTGTTTCCAGAGGGGTTATACCTCCACTAGTCATCTGAATTTGAACAGTCATGACTTGATACACACACACACACACACACACACACACACACACACATTGTCTCTGTCTCTCTGTCTCTGTGTCTCTCTCTCTCTCTTTTACACACACGCACACACACACACACACACACACACACACACACGCGTGCGCGTACAATCTGCCAACTCTAAATTATGGTGACGAAGGTGATGAGTTCTGACAATCAACTAATACTTAAATCTCTTCTCTGTTATATTTGTATTTCCTTGTCTCAGCCTTCCTGCTTCTTAAATTGTTGAGATGAATTTATTTATTCTCCTGTGAACCATCGATTTCGGCCCTCTGCCTCCTCCTGTTTATCACTTGTCCTTGTGACTGTTCATAGTTCATAAGAGCCCCTGTGCTAGGCGTAGGGATGCTCGTCTCGCAGCTTGTGGACAGGAGGAGAGAGAGGTCAGTATAGATAAGAGGATTCTCTCCCAGCTCCTGACCCTTCTTCTCAGTTCCTGACCTACTCTTGAAGGTTAGATAAAGAAAATCCTGGATGCTAAATGCGGAAGAAAATCAGACGTAGCTTGTCACAAGCAATTCCAGATTTGAGTAGCAAGCTATCAGAATCCTCTCACTCACTTTCAGATGGGAATTCTCTGCTTTCTATAAAGCCATTATGGGTCCGGCTGACAATCAGGTGTGCCAGTGGACAACAACTTCCCTCCTTTGATAGGAATTTATAGATAAGAAGTTAATGGAACATTTTTATTTATTTTGTTAAGAAAAAAAATCTCCATAGTCTTATGATGCTATCTAATTCTCAAAATATACCTAACCACCTTAATTTGGAGGTATAAAATTACTGTGGAAATATTAAGTTCAAGCTTGTATACGGGATTGTAGTGAGGGGTAGCTAAACTCATAACAAGCTTATAGTAATTTATAAATATTCCAAGAATCTTTAAATTTTGTTCTTTTGCATAGCATCCAATTTTCAGTAAGGGACATTTGGCATTTAACATAAAACATACAAAACTTAAGAAGTTATGTGGTTACACTCATATCAGATAGTTAGGCGGTGATGTTATAAAAGATAAATTCCATTTTGAATCAACCATTGCTTATTTACTTAAAATTTCTCACTTTAAAGCTTAGGTACTACCAGGCAGTGGTGGCGCATGCCTTTAATCCCAGCACTTGGTGGGGAGAGGCAGGCAGATTTCTGAGTTCAAGGCCAGTCTGGTCTACAGAGTGAGTTCCAGGACAGCCACAGAGAAACACAGAGAAACCCTGTCTTGAAAAACAAAAACAAAAACAACAACAACAACAAAACTTAGGTACCTGGGGCTGGTAAGATGACTGTGTGGTTAAAAATACTGGCTGTTCTTCCTCTAGACCCGAGTTCAATTCCCAGCACCCACATGGTGGATTACAACCATCTTAACTCTAGTTCTAGGGGCACCAATGCCCTCTCTTCTGGCCTTCACAGGCACCATGAACAGACATAAAGGCAGGCAAAATATCCATACATATAAGATGAATGACAGGAATTTAATAATACATTTAAAACACAGGTACATAAAATGTGTGTGTGTGTGTGTGTGTATATATATATATATATATATATATATATATATATATATTGCTGTATTAAGTTTGTTGATTGCACTACTGCACCATTTAATTCCATCCTATGGTCACTGAATATTTTTTTATCTGAATGACTCTGAAGTAAATAAGAAAGGGAACAAATGGATAAAGAAAAGAGTGACATTCTAATAGGATTATATAATATATAAAATATATTACGTTTTATAAAATATATAATCAGAACATGTAGTTTAAATTAGGCACAGACTACCATCTTTAGGACTCAAACGTTTGTAACACAGTATGCTCCCTTTACTGACTGTCAAGCTGTGGTCCCTCCTGCTCTGTCCATGGTTGGCTGAGGCTCCACTGGTCTACGTTGTGTTACTGCACAGCTTTGCAACTTGGGCCTCAGAGGTTCTTGGAGCTTTCAAAACAAAGTTCATCTCTCAGCTAAGACTAATAAAATCAAACTCATATCTCTCACATCCCTGTTTAATGCCTTCCTGTGTGATTCTCTAATTTGTAGGCTGCAGCCAAGGGTTGATGAAGCAATTTTCCCCGTATTTTATGATTTCCTGGGTATAATTCCATTTCTTTTTTGAAAAACAACACAAGCAACGATGCTTTTATGTTTTCTTTTACTGCTTGCAAACAAGCAAGAATGTAGGGAGACAAGGAAGCTCCTAGAAGAGCCTCAGCCAGATCATCCCTGTGTTGGATCGTGTCTCCTTCCTATGAGAGGAGCAGTCTCCCGGCCTGTCTCTCCACAGCAGAAGTCTTTGTTCCTTCCTGACCCTATTTCACAAGATTAAACTGTCTCCCAGACTTAGATTTCTTTCCCAGGTTTCTTCATCAAACCATAGGCTTAAAATACCTAGCAAGTTTCAATAGAACTTTATATCTTAACATTAGTTCTTCTGCCACCCCCAAATCCAGACGCCTCAAGCAAAAGTTAGAACACAATCTCTCTCTCCGCCCTCCCTCCCCCCCAAACCATTTACAAGGTTGTCAGAGGTGGAGGGTCAAGCTTATAGCAAATACTATGCACATTTAAAGGATCAGCTCTATGTTTAATCCCAGGTCTTGACATCTTTTGCCAGCACTACTAGAGCCCTGGCTGGTCAGCCTGCTTCTCATCTTACCCGTGTGTGTTCAATCTGCCATCAAGCAGACAAAGAGGTCCTTCTAAAGATGTACATCAGTGTCCTTGTTCTGGGAATGTCCTGTGGCTTTCCACACACTTCAAACTCTACCACTCTTGTTCCCAGGTCTTCTTGAAGGCCTGTCTGGCCCAATTTCACCACCTCACCTCATGCCACTCTCCCTCAGGCTCACTGTTACTAGACTGGCTAGACTTCTGTTATTTTCTTATACAAGGGCTCTTTTCTTTTCTTTTCTTTTCTTTTCTTTTCTTTTCTTTTCTTTTCTTTTCTTTTTTTTTTTTTTGGTTTTTCGAGACAGGG
>NC_034600.1:39568676-39572579 GCF_900095145.1 Mus pahari | reverse complement strand
CCTCCCCCTCTCCCTCCCTCCCTCTGTTCCTCTCTCTGTCTTTCAGGTTTTCAAAACGTGTTTCTTCTGTGAAGTTGCTCTTCCAGGCTAGCCTCAAACTCAGAAACCTACCCCGCTCTGCCTCCTGCGTGAGTGTTAGGATTAAAGGCTTGAGCCACCATTACTCAGGTATCCCATTTTTTTCTTAAGAAAAGGACTGTCTAGTAGGAGTATGAGCTGAATGTCAGATCGCAATCTTCTACGACCCAAAGTCTAAAGGAATAAGATATGCATTTACTTATGGTATGCCTTATGAAGATCTATAAAACCAAAGCATTTTAGCATATAATCAGTCTTAAAGTTTTACTGGTGCCAGAAAAAAAAAAGACTTAGTAGTTAAAGGTACTTGTTAGCAACCCCGTGACCTAAGTGGAAAAAGAGAACTGATCCCCACGGCCTTGTCCTTTTCCTGTGCATGCCTGCTGTGTGGCACATGCATGCTCCCTTACACACACACACACACACACACACACACACACACACACACACACCATACATATAGATGTACACACAACAAATAAGCAAATGGAATTTAAAATTTTATTAGTGATACTAGGAGGAAATGGAGACCAGGACTGGCCTAGAGGTGATTCAGGCTAGGGTGCAGTGGTATGGGGGAATCGATACCAGGTAACGGTGGAGGTGTGGACCAGCCCAAAGGTGACCCAGGTTAGGACACATAATTGTGGAACCCACACTAGACAGTAAGAGAGGTGGAGAGCCACCTAAGGGTGAGGTGAGATCAAGCACAAGCTGCAGGATGATTGAATTACAAACAGTGGCAGGTAGCACAGTACCCCGCCATCAAAGAACACACAGGCTGCATTGACTGAACCACTGAAGACTGTCTTGGCCCCTATCTGAGCAAAGTGCCACAAAAGACAACTCTGGGAGTCAGTAGAGCCACTACATGCCACTGGGGAAATAAGTTGAATGGACTTCCACTGTAAGAAAAAAGATGACTTGAATTACAAAAGAAAAATACTCATCAACAAATTCATCTCACATGTACAAATTCTAACACAGAAACAAAAGGAACATGAAAAACCAGGACTGCACGTCTCCTTCCCAAACCACCCAACCCGGAGAAATGGCTCCCAATGAGGAAATGTTAGATGAAATTACAGTTAATTTAAAATAATGATTATAAATATGTTCAGAGAATTAAACTAGGTAATGTATAGTTGGCGAGAGAATCGACACAATCAGATGGATGAAATGAGAAAGTCAGTTAAACATATAAAAATATAATGCAATAAAGAAATAGAAATATAGAAGAAAAGCCTAATCAAAATGATGGTGGAAGTGAAAATGTTAATCAATTAACAAAAACCTCATGGAATTACCTCACCAATACAATAAAATCATGTATAAGACAGAATTTCAGGTCTTGAACCCATATTAGAGGAATTGGACTTTATAGGCAGGATCAATTATATATATTAAATACACACACACACACACACACACACACACACACATTCAAATATGCATGAAGAGAATATTAGAGAGTGTTGGAAGCCATAAAAGACATCTGCATTATATTCCACCAAATACACATGTTCTCTCAGAAAACCACGAAACTTTCTCTAAAATAAGTCTAATATTAGGAAACAAAGCAAGCCTGAACAAATATGGGATAATTTAACATTCTTGCATTCTATTTGATCACAATGGAGTGAAGCTGGAAATCAATAAGGCAAACTACAGAGAATCATGGAAATTAAATGATGAACTAGTAAATGATCACTGAAGGAATAAAGAAGGAAGTAAAACAATTCACGGGACTGGATGAAAATGAAAATATAATATAACCAAACCTGTGGAATACAATGGCGGTTGTCCTACGAATAAAGTTTATAGCTGTATGGGTCTAAATGAAATGAAAGAAATCAGAGAACTCAAATGATGTTATCTATAAGCACTAAATAATTAATAATAAATAAAATATAAATGAAGTAGGAAGAATTAATCAGGAAAAAGAGCAGAAATTATTGAATAGAAGCAATCAATTAAAAAAAAACAATGCAATGTACCAGTAACAGTGGTTCATTGAAAGGATAAAGGAAAAAGATTGGCAAATCTATAGTCAAACTCACCAAAACAAAGTGAGAGAAAAACTCAGAAAAAACTAGAGGCAGAAAGGGAGATATTGTGACATACTAATGAAATTTATAAAACCAGAGGTCTATACTTAAAAACAAACAAACAAACAAACAAAAAAACTGTTGTCCTCCAAACTGGAAAATCTAAAAGAAACGAACAAATTTCTAGATGTATATGACCTTCCAAAATCAAACAAGATGGTACAAACGATAGTAGCAGATTTACAAAAAGGCAATTAAAGCAGTGATAAAGTAAAATATCCTAACTTAAAAAAAAAAACAAACAAACAAGGACCAGATTCCAGTAGAATTTATACCAGATCTTCACAGAAGAACTAATACCAATACTTTTCAAATTATCCCATAAAAATTAAAAGAAGGAACACGGTTAAATCCTTATTAAAAAGCAATCATTATGCTGATACCAAAAATCTGATAAAGACACAGAGAAAAAGATTATCCACTACTTTCTCTAATTATTATAGTGTCAAAATTATCAAACTAAATCAAAGACCAAACAGAAGAAGGTCTTTATCACATTCAAATTGGTTTAACCCAGATAAGCAGGAATGATTCAATATACATAAGTCAATAAATGTGATTCATCACCTAAGTAGACTAAAAGACAGAAATCACATGATTAACTCAACTGATGCAAAAAAAGTCTTTGAAAAACCCCACATCCTTCTCTGATAAAAGCTTTATATTGACTAGAGATAGAGAAAGCATAGTTTAATATAATAAATGCAATATACCACAAACATACAGTCATTATCATGATAAACAGAGAAAAAAACCAAACTATTTCCACTAAAATCAACAATTAAAGAGTGTACTTTCTCCATGTATATTCAGTACAGTACTTGAAGACTTAGCTGGATCAATAAAACAAGAAAAAAAGAGATAAAAATAAAAAGGAAGAGTTAAAATATCCCAGTTTGCTGATGATACTATTTTATACCTAAGAAACTCAAAAGAATCTGTCAGAAAATCCCTAAAGCTGATACTTTCATCAAAGTAGCAAGATACAAAACTAACCCATACAAATCAGTACTTCTCATATATAACAATAGCAAGCAAATGAAAAAGAAATTAAGAAATGGAGCGCATTCACAACACACACGCACACACACACACACACACATGCACATGCATGCACGCGTGTGTGCATAAGCACAGACACATCAACAAATGCATCCATGTATGTACACACATGTAAAACCAAAAAAAATTCTGTGAATAAACTTAATGAGAAAATGAAAGACTTCATTACAGAAGAAATTGAGGAAAATGAGAAAGATGCTACTAGAACATGAAAAGGTCTCTCATGCTCTTGGATGGGAAGAATTAATATTGGGAAAATGGAAATCCTACCAAAACCCATCCACATGTATTGTGCAATTCCTTTCATAATACACCATTCATCACAGACAGGAGGGAAAAAAACCTTAAAATTTATATGGAAGCACAGAAGATTAAGGGTAGCTAAGGCAACTCTGAACAGAATGAATACTGCTAGAGACATTAGCATGTCTGATGTTACATTATGTTCCCAATACAATAGTAATAGAATCAGAATGGCATTCAGACAAAAACAGACATCCAGATCTATGGAATAAAACAGAGGACCTAGATATAAGTCAAAGCAATTACTGTACCTGACTTTTGACAAAAATGCACATTGGAGAAAAAAATAGCATATTCAGTGATGACAGAGATAGGGGACAGGGTAGAGATAAAGGTAGAAGGATAGAGATAG
>NC_034600.1:39566902-39568181 GCF_900095145.1 Mus pahari | reverse complement strand
GGACAGGGTAGAGATAAAGGTAGAAGGATAGAGATAGAGGACAGGGTAGAGATAAAGGTAGAAGGATAGAGATAGGGGACAGGGCAGAGATAAAGGTAGAAGGATAGAGATAGGGGACAGGGTAGAGATAAAGGTAGAAGCAGAGACAGAGGTTGAGGTAGAAGAAGAGGAATGGACAGAGATAGTTCTCATTTCATAGGGAGGGCGATACGCAGTCCTCTGATTAGCAAGATGAAAGGGTTTGACATCCAAGTCAAAGTCAGCTGTATGTAATTGCTGGACCTCACTGGCTGTCTTGTGCATAGGAAGGAACAAGATGGGCTCTGCAAAGCTCTCCATAAGTGATCAAAAGTGTGAAGTGCTAAAAAAAAAAAAAATAGAAAAAATAACCCATTTTGGTTGTTGATAAATCTGAGCTGGAGATAGTAAGTAGAAGATAAACTCGGCTTATCCAGGGTCTTGGAGAATGATCTCAAGTTCACCTTCCCGTAGTACTCTCAGCTTAGAAACAACAGTGAGAAGAATGTGACATGCTATCTCTGCTTCATCTGTTGGTGACACTCTACCTAGGTATAGGGAGCTTCCAGGTGACATGTAGACCTGGGGCTCGAAAAAACCCTTCTGGGAGATGAGTTGACATAACACTGCCATAGACATAACACTGCTACAACACGCCTGTGTTTAGCTCTATCATGTCACCTCTAGGACCACAGTAACTTGGTAGGTTCTGGGCCACCTGATAACATTAAAGATGGCTTACCTGTTAGTCCTGTGTCCTAGAAAATGAAACAAGTATAGTTTGGGGTTAAAGTTTATTATTTCCTGATATTCTGACAATTCAAATTCATAAATGTCACCATCTCAGGTCAGAGACAAAAATCAGGGTTTCCCATGTGCTTTCAAGTCTTAATACTAAGACACAGCAGCCAAAAGAGGACATGACACAGAATACAGTTTTTGTTTGTTTGTTTGTTTGTTTTATGCAGTAACTTGGAGCTTTCTCCTTCTCATCCGAGAGCCATAGGAGTGGGGACAGAGAGATCCTGTCTCCTGTTCAGAGCTCATTGTTGGGGAGGAGAGCAAGAAAACAAAACTAACATGCACTGTGCACATCGCCTCCGCACTGTGCACGTCACCTCCACACTGTGCACATCGCCTCTGCACTGTGCACATCATCTCTGCTACAGCTTTATTCATCTGGAGGGCTTAAGCCAATGAGTACAAAATTCTTACTCTTTTGTTAGTCAATTAAATTAGTCCTCTATAATTGTATAGATGT
>NC_034600.1:39529402-39561902 GCF_900095145.1 Mus pahari | reverse complement strand
CAGAACATTTATTAGCTGCTTCTCTCCTGGCCACTGTGGATCTGATTGGATTAATGC
This sequence comes from Mus pahari, assembly GCF_900095145.1. Taxonomy (NCBI): domain Eukaryota; kingdom Metazoa; phylum Chordata; class Mammalia; order Rodentia; family Muridae; genus Mus; species Mus pahari. The sequence goes on along the minus strand of NC_034600.1, from coordinate 39,561,845 downwards.
ATTTTTGAGCTTTCTGCAACTTCTTTGCTCCTCAAATGAACAGATATACACCTCAAAATGAAATGCTGGAGAACAAACTTTGAGTTTTCAAGATTAATTACTTTTAAATCAGTAACTCAACCTCAGAAAAAGAAATCTACTCATTTTCAACTCATTTTTCATTCACCATCTACTAAAGCAAGGTTTGCAGTTTTGACTTTTAAAACAATGGAGCATCTAGTAGAAGATATTTGAGAGACTTGAAACTGGATATGGGCTGTAAGACCCTCATCCTAGTTGCCTGGAAGTCAGTCTTCCACTAACAGTCTTCGGATGAAGATGTAGAACTCTCAGCTCCTCCTGCACCATGCCTGCCTGGATGTTGACATGTTCCCACCTTAATGATAATGGACTGAACCTCTGAACCTATAAGCCAGCCCCAATTAAATGTTGTCTTTATAAGAGTTGCCTTGATTGTGGTGTCTGTTCACAGCAGTAAAACCCTAAGTCATTATGTACTGGCCAAGAAATAAAGAACTTGCGGAGAAATGAAAATCAATCAAATTTACTAACCCTCATCAAAGAGTCCAATTTCTTCTTATATATAGATAGTAAAGTATTCTGCAATGGGATGGGGACACAAGAACTGTTTATTCTTGGGAGGACAGTTGGGGTTAGACTCTTTAATATCTAGGTATAGAAATGAAACAGACCTTTTCAACAATCCTTCAAAATCAAATTTTGTTTATTCATCTTTTCAATGGTTAGGTAACACTTCTGTAGCATAATTCCATTAGGGCACACATGGCTAGACACTGAAGCTATTTGTACAGGGCTTTCCTTCTGTAACAATAAGGTCCAACATACTGAAAATGGGAGGCTTTATAACTTGTTAAAGGGAGAACGCCCGAGGTGCGGGAGTGTGCATGCATTCCTCCAATGCCAACAGTCTGAAGGGGAAGTAGGACTAAACATTGCCTGGACTGAACAGTGAAGGGTGGGATAACCTGAGCAACAAGACGAGACGCTCTCTCCAGTCCCATCACCTCCAAAGGGAGAAACGAATAGTTTCCGGGTATAAGAAAATATCTGAGACAAAAATAATTCTTTTTTTATGGAGTAGGTTTAGAAGAGGCATTTTAGAGAATTATAGTTTCTTGCCATCAAAATACTAGAGTAGAGAAATAGCACTTCTGGGCTTACTGGAAGGACAACTCACACAGTCAATAAAATGTAAGTGGACAGATAAAATGGTCAACACAAGGCCAGAGAGGTTGCCATACTGATTATAGAAGTAGGCAAAGGAGATGAACAACATCACTGAAACCCAGGTGTTGCCAAGGCAATATTCCTTGACAGAATGGCTTGTTTCCAACAGCAGCAGCAGCAACGACGACGACGACGACAACAACAACAACAATAACAACTTATACTAAATGTGTCATCAGCACCAGGCTCATTGTCAAAGGTTTTATAAGCATGGTTCCAGTCTAACAACTTGTAAATAGTAGAATTGCAAATATCATACTCTTTTAAACACAGGGGAATCCAAGCCCTTGTGAGGTTGTATATAACTTGACCCTGATCACATCTTAAGGGCCAAAGACAGAACTTGTACTTATATTTTATTCTAAATCTCTTAGCAGTAGCACATATTCTACATTCTCAGAGCTGTGCTATGGCTTAAGATGACTGTGAAATCTTGCCAAACACAGCATAAGAGGAAGGCAGAGGTTTCTTGTTAGTTATTCTCAAGGACAAAACATCCCTGTAGAGTTGACAAGGCAAGGTAAATTACAAAATACATGGCCAATATGAATGGTGACAATTAGAGTAATTCATACAGAGAGACTTACAGTCCTAAATCTCAACTTCAAAGCACAATGAGGTCTAAAGGACAGCTACCTCCCTGCTCTGTGAATTTTCCTGCTAGAAAAGGACACTGGTCTACCAGGGGAAATTGTGAGTCTGAAAATCAAATGGTTTAAAGGTTGAGGTCAGCTCATACCATTCATGACCATTGTTCAAACCGAAACTTCTGGGCTTGTGTAAACCCCTCGGTATATGTTCAGTATCTTTGCAAAGATAGCTTTTGCTGAATTCTGGCAGATCTAGAACTTACTCCTGGATTCCACATGGAAAATCAAGACAGCATGGATTCCTCAAGAAGGGAGACACTGGGATCGAAGTATAAAGACAATGGAAAATGAGTCAAGACTAAAACCATCTTTGATACTTCATGCTAGAATCAAAGTTGTATCAGAATGCCAGCAGCCCTGCCTCCAGGTTTGCATTTTGCCTAAATTAATGCAGAGAGTTATTCTCTTTCATAAGTACAAAATGATGGTCATTCTTTTTCATAATTATGGATTTCCATTGCTTCTATAGAATACTTATAGAGGATATATGTAGGATCCACAAGTCATTAAGTTGATAGAACGATAATTTATAAAATGTGCATATTATGAAAACAGGGTTGATGCGTCAGAAGCTTGCATGCCAATGTCAAGGTGGCAACTTCTTTCACTTTTGAACTTTGGTAAAATGTGCTACTGTGACAAGAGTACATACTGGGTACCAAAGAACTCCTGCCACTAGTAGAAGTCCACCTTTGCCATGCTGATGTTTTTTGTTTTTGTTTTTTTGTTGTTGTTGTTTTTATTTCTACAATAAAAGATAGATTAGTTTTATTCAGTCAACCCTTAATTCTACGAGAACATGACCAGAATGCCAATATGAAATATGAGCCCCTTTAATTGACTGAGAGCTCAAGGCCTGAAGGAAGGAAAGATGACGTACACAGTTTAGGGAGATAGAGTTACCAACTAAGGTTGGGACAAATAGAAAAAGGCCAGTGGACATGAACAGGAGAACAGGAGGGGGTGATCAGAGCAGGATGTCTGAGTTAAGGTTTTGGAAGCAAAATGATTTTGCAATGTGACGGTATGATGGTGCTGAGATGTGTGGCTGATGTGTGAGAGAAGAATTTTCATATAAGAGACTTAGGAGGCCTGGGCTCTGATCATCGTTGCACAGACCAGTGAGATGAATTAAATTGGAAACAAAGTTTGAATTATGGAGGAGAAATAAATATAACTTAAGAGATGAAAGTGGAGGTTACTTAAAGCCAAATGTCTTCTCAGGTTTCCCAACCTTGAGTAAGCAAAGGCCACAGGAAAGTCTCGAGGAAGAGGGTAGGTAATTTGAGGTAAGTCAAATTCTAAACAAGAATTTTCTGAGAGAGCTCTGAGAACTTGATGAAGGCTTGGTGACAAGTGTCCTGGTTACAGGCAACAGCAGTGTTCTCTGGGAAATGGCAGGATCTGATGCGTTTGAGGTCCATGCTTGGTCTTGATCTGTCAGCTAAGAAATCCCAGTCTACATCCAAGATTCTGGGAGTGGTGGTAGATGGTGTGTGACATGTGATTATGTTCCAGGATGGGTGTGAGGGATGAGGTCAGATGAAATCTTCTGGGAAAGTCCTCTAAAGGGATTTCAAGATCTGCAAGGACCAGCCTTCCATACAGAGTGTTCAGCACAGCACATGACGAACAGAGATAACCTAGCTTTACTTTCTCATGTGCATGCGGATGGACACACTAAGGTTGAATTCCATTCAACAGATACAAGCATGGGAGCCTACGAGAGCGCATGCGAAAGAACACTGTCGATTCCGAACTGACAAGAAATCAGCTAGTGCTTATAATTGTGTAAACAAAGGAACAATAACAACAAAACCCAAAACAATCAGACAAACAAAAACAAACAAACAAAAACAACAAAAACATTCATTTTTGATGACCAAGTTCAACAGCAAAATGATCTGGGTACATCCTCTGCCGTGACATGCTCGCAACACCACGGCGCAAATACAGATTCCGTTTCCCTCTGCTCATTTTCTCTGTGTGCAAATCCACCCACTGCAAAAGGAATGAAGAACACAACAGGCCAGCACCATAAATATCAAAGCCAGTGACTTCTTCAAGCACCTATGGTACTTGCTTGGCGTGTTCCCCTACCTTAGCTATCGAAAATATGAGGCACCGTATGAAGGGAACATGTTTTGTTACCTGTTGTTAGCCTATGTGTTGGCTGCAGAGGGTGAGGCATTTTGGTTTGTTTTGTTTTTACAGCCTTTATTTTGCTATACAGACTGGATGGGAACTCGTGTGGCCAAGGCTGGCACTAAACTTATAATCCTGCTTCAGCCCTTATACTCTTGGGATTAAAGGCAGATACTCAGATGCCACCACATCTGGTTAAAGGTGATCTTTTTGTATATATAAGATGATGATAAAGCCTGTCCCAGAATGACATTAGTCACATTAGTGGGATTTAAAAATGCAGGGGATCATTTAAAGAGGTTCATTTAAAGTTATGTCTTCATGTAACATGTGATCATGCAAGTCTATGAGTGGAATTCAGAGGCTGTGTGGAGTATTGGGGTGGGGGGATGAATAGGCAGCCTGTGAATTTTTATCCTCTATCCACTCCAGACTCAAAGGCTAAATATTCATCTGTCATGCTTCGTGCTCCTTGATGACATTCTTCAGTCAGAGACAGTGTTGACAAGGCATTGCTCCCTAGTAAAGCTTAGGAAAATCAAACGTATCTAAGGATACAAACACTCTCTCATAGCTTAATAGTTGCTAATTACTTATAGTCAATGAATAGTCTAGTAGGTAAATAGGTACTTTGCAATTTCAGCAAAAGATTCACCATAGGGTATCTCCTCAAAGACTATTAAAAGGTGAAATTTGTGTTCTCAGATTCTTTAGGGTGAATATCATCTGCAACATATCACTTTTCACTTTCCTAGTGATGTTTAAAAAGGATTTTTATTTGCTTGTTTGTTTATTTATTTATTTATTTAATGTATGTACTCTATCTGGATGTATACCTGAATGCCAGAAGAGGTCATCAGATCACATTATAGGTAGTGAGCTACCATGTGATTGCTGGGAATCGAACTTAGGACCTATGGAAAAATAGCCAGTGCTCTTCACTGCGGAGCCATCTCTCTAGTCCCAACCTAAAACCTCTTACCTCATCATTTGTCTTTGCCTTTAAGAAGGAGTCTACATGGCAGGGAGATAGTTCAGTGGGAAAAATACTGTTCCACAAGTATAAGAACTCAACTTCAATCCTAGTACCAGTATAAAATTCGCCAGGGGATACATGCATGGCTCTGTAATCCTTGTGCATACATGGCACTGGGGAATTGATGTTAGAGACAAGCAGATCCCTGGTCAGCTATTCCAGCTGAGGGTGAATACTGGGTTCAGTGAGCGACCACGTCTCAAAAGATAAACTAGAGAGTGGCTGACGAAAACACCCAGCGTTGACTTCTGTCTGTGTACACAGGCTAGCTGGCCTGTGAGTTTCTGGGGATTTTCATGTCTCTGCTTTCCATCTTAGTATAGTACCACTAAGATCGCATACTGGTACAATCACAGGGCTTTATGTAAGTTCTGGGGATTCTACCTTTCATTGTCACATCTGTGAGGGTTACCCACTGGGCTGTAGCCCTAGGCTCACTCTTGCATTTTCTATATCATACTTTCAAGTATAGACAAAAGTGTTTTTTCTTCCGAAAAGTTCTTCAACATGATTACTAATATTTCTTTATTATTATTAACCATTCCATTCATTTACATCTCAAATGATATCTCAGTTCCTGATTACCCTCTCCACCAACCCCATATCCCATGATATCCCACTTTCCAGTTACCCTTCCACCATTCCCCTATCCTACATCTGCCTCCCTCCCTCCCTTTTGCTGTATGATAGCACTCTCCAACCCATCCACACTCTCCTGCCCCACAGCTCCAGCATCCCCCTACTCTGGGGCATCAAACCTCCCCAGGACCAAGGGCCTCCCTCCAGTTGCTGTTGGGCAAGACCATCCTCTGCTGCATATATACCTGGAGCCATGGATCCCTCCAGAAACAATCCTTGGTTGGCGGTCTAGTGTAAGGCCAGCCAATTGTTGTTCTTCCAGTGGGGTTGCAATCCCCCTCTGCTCCTCCAGTCCTTCTGCCAGCTTCCCCACCAGGTTCCCTCAGTTCAGCCTGATGCTTGGCTCCAAGCATCCAGATCTGCATTGATTACCAATATTTTTAAAAGATAATCCCCAATACTATATACCTCAGATGGAAGAATAAAATGCATTTAAACTTTTTTATTTAAAAACTTTTTCCATGCAATATATTTTCATATTCGTTCTCCACTCCCAACTCCTTGTAGATCCTTTCTGCTTCCCTACCTCAACATTTTCCTAGCCTCCCTCCCTCTCTCTCTCAAAATAAAAATATAAAACAAAAAGTGAAAAAGGCCAAAAAGAAACCAAAAAAACAAAACAGAACAAACAAAAGAACAACCCAGCAAGACAAAAAAAATACTAAAACAAAACAAAAAGCACAAGAGATAAGCTGGAGGACTGCCCCAGAGTGTGGTTGATATACATTGTTTCACTTTCTCATGGAAAACAATTCTTCCCTTCCCCAGCAGGTATCAATTGCAATGAGATACAGAACTAAACAGTGTTCTTAAAGGATGAAACAAAAATTGGCTGAGAAACAATCAAGATTGTTCACATTTTAGCAATTAAAACTTAGAGCTACCTCAAGGTTCTATCCCATTCCAGGTCAGAATGGCTTCCATCAACAAAACAAATGACAAGAGATCCTGGGGAGGATGCAGGAAAAGGGGACACTTACTACTTGCAGGAATGCAAACTTCTACAGCTCCTGTGGAAACCAATCAGCATGGAGGCTCCTCAAAAAGCCAGAACTGATATGCCACAAGACCAAGCTCTACCCCTCTTGATCACATCCCCTACCTAGAGCACTCTATGGCTTACCACATCACCACTTGCCCTTTCACGTTCATTGCTGTTCTCATCATCATAGGTAGACATTGGAGATACCCTAGATGTCCACCAACCGATGAATAGAAAATGAAGATGTGGTACTTTTACACAACAGAATATTGCTTAGTTGTTAAAAAGGATGTTATGAAGTTTGCAGGTACACAGGTAGAACTAGTAAATAATCATCAGGAGTGAAACAGCCTAGACCCCTAAAGAAAAATATGGCACTTTTTTTTCCTTATATGTTTGTTAGTTCTCAAGCTTTAGGTAAGCATGCTTCATCAGAATAACCACAGAGGTTGGTAGCAAGGAAAGGGTGGGGAAGTCTGTGGGGGGGGGTAGGAGGGAATCTTCCAAGGAAGAGAACTTAGAGCACAGTGATAAGAGATGAAGACATAGAGGAAAGCTGGGTTGTGAGGATCAAACTGATAGGGAGAGATGGGAGCACAGGGTAGAGTGGGAATACAGACGGGATAACTAGCACTAAAGACCTTTTAAAAGCCATAAGGAAATCTACTACTGGAGAAGCCCCCACTTTGTGTGTGTGTGTCGTGTGTGTGTGTGTGTGTGTGTGTGTGTGTGTGTGAGAGAGAGAGAGAGAGAGAGAGAGAGAGAGAGAGAGAGAGAGAGATATGAATTTAAGTGGAATCATCATATATTGGGTGAGATAATTCACCAAATATACATTTCATGCCACCTAGTAAAATCTCCAGTGCCAAGAATGGGACACATGTTGTTGAGTCATTGGCCAACGGGGGCCTATAGACCATTCCCACCTCTTCATCCAAACATTGCAAACTATCACCAAGGCTATTGGCTACTGCCCATAACCTAACATTAAGGTCCCAGTGCTGGAGAGTAAAATGCTTTTAATGACAAAGGAAACATTATGTTGAGAAATGATTTCACTGGGATAATAGTGTTTGAATTCAGAACCCACTTACACATGATAAGCAGAAATTATTATCTTAGTTGACTCCGCCAATTCCCTGTCAACTAAATGATCAGTTGAGCATAGGAGTCTGCACTGAGAGCCTTGGTAAAATTAACCTTGTCACAGTAATGGTGTCACACCAGACCTTTGCCTCAGCTCAACTTGTAGAAATAAAGCACCATAATTCAAATTAAAAAAAAAAAGAGTTATGGGAAAGAGCATTACTCTAAAGCTTATTTACGTCCTTCCTTTCACTACTCGTTTGTTCAGATAATTGGCTTTTCCAGCTCCACATGCTAGAATCACAAATGAATGGCCCTTTGTGACGGCTGTGGCAGATGCATTAGCAACACTGAGGTAGAAAACTCTTGTTTCATTTTTTTTTCCCCTAGAATAATGATGCTTCTCTCTCTTTTCCTGTTGTGGATCTGAAAATGGGGTCTCAGCTCATTCACCAGAATGAGTTAGTAGCCTCCACATTGTAATCAAAATTGTACTGATATTTAATTTATGAACCATACTGTTAGGGATGAAAGACCCAGAAGGTGGTGATGGACAGACTGAGGCCGCTGGCCTGTAGACAGCCTCGTGGGTAGGCCATTTCTGGACTTTTGTTTCAGCATGCGAACAGTTAACTGGCCTATACAAAACACTCCATCTGGAGCCCCACATCTGGAACATTCTCTTATTATTTCTAACAGAGGAAGGGCTTCATTTTTAACTAAAACTTTAGAAACCATATAACTGACACTTACCATAGGATCTAAAATTAAGCTGGGTCTTTTGAATAAACCGATAATGTTCAAGGCATGTGTAAAGCTGTTCATTTAATTTAGTTTTTCTTTGACTGACATGTTACCCAGTTATGAATTTTTCTTTGTCCCAGGGTACCAAATAATTCTGAAAATAAAAGACTTCCTCCTATTATTTTGGAGGTGGCAAATAGCTTGTCGTATCACAGAAAGGGCTCCTTAGTTCATCTTTTAATATGCACAGTACATATAGTGCTTCCACCCAGCAGCCATACCGAGGGGTTAATCAATTACTAAAACAAAACTTTTCTCCTCTCTTCTGGACCATCTTTCCCCATCATTCACTAACAAGGGGCTCATGCCACGGGGTAGGCACAGTTGATGGTAATAAGAGCCCCCAGTCCCACAATGCCTTGGCACATAGATCAGGGTAACTGATGTTTCATTTTTCTGGGTGGGTAACAATGAGTTCGAGTTGCTTCTTCGGGTCAAAATTGATTATCTGGTGAAGTGGGTTTAGAGTCAGAAACATCAGGGGAGGGGCTCCCACCCAGAGAACATAGTTCTATGTGGGTAGCTTACTTCCATAACTGGGGAAACAGAGTGTCTCTCTCTCTCTCTCTCTCAAACTCCTGCAGAGTTACAGGTCAGGCGTGCTCACAAAACTGGTGTGACTTGCTGGAATATTCAGTCTGCTACTTTTCTTTTAAAAATATTTTCATTAGAATATTGTTGTGTGTGTGTGTGTGTGTGTGTGTNTGTGATGTGTGTGTGTGTGCATGCATGTGTGCCTGTATGTATGTGTGCCTGTATGTATGAGCATGTATGTATATGTGTGTTATGTATGCATGTGTATGTGCTTGTATATATGTGTATTTATGTGCATATGTGTGTGTGTGCATGGGCATGTGCATTTGTGCATGTGTGTGTATGTGGTGTGTGTGTGCATGGGTGTACACATGGGTATGTGCATGTGTGCATGTACATGTGTGCGTATATGGTGTATGTGTGTGTGTGCGTGTGTGTGTGTGTGTTTGTGGTGTGCATACCACTGGATGCACATAGAGAGCAGAGGACACTTTGTAGGAGCCAGTCCTCTCCTTTAACCATGTGAACCCTGAGGGTTGAACTCAGGTCATCTGGCTTAAAGGCTATGGCAGTTTCATTGTTGTCGGATACTCTCATCCATTTTTGCAACTTTCTGTTTTGTGACTCTGATCGCATCACTTCGCTCTTTTGTCGCAGATGTTTCATCTGAGCAATAGTACAAACCGTAATAAATGGGAATAGGTGAGAATTGAAGCCACAGAAGATTTCATGTGTGACTTGTAAAAAATGCTTAGAATAGAGCTGTGCACACAGCCAGACAGAGTTTGTGAGCACTACCAACACCACCAGTATCACAATCATAATACAATCGTCACTAGCTTCATCAAATAGTCAGCGTACTATTTATTATTTATGTGACTTCATTCTGAATGAAAGCTCTCATTTCTGATATCATGGTTTTCCTTGCTTGTATATATGTCTTGAAGTTTATACAACAAATATGTATTGCTTTGGAATGCTAATATATATATAATAAATATATATAAAATAAAGACAAATTATTTGGCTTTGAGAAATAAACACAAATAATTATAATAATTATCAGAAATAATCTATCAAAGTTAAAAATATCTGATTTTTGAGTGACATCATAAACAGACAAACAGGCAGACTAGAATCTGGAGAACGGGTTGTAAACTTGGGCTCTCCTTACACCTTGCCTACTATTATCTTAAGACTAAATACAGTACTTGGCTTTGTTCATCTATAATCAATCAATCTATCTATCTATCTATCTATCTATCCATCCATCCATCTACTTATCTTTCTATTGTTTGTCTGTCTATCCCATATCTGCTGTATCTGTATCTGAATCTGCATCTGCGTCCACATCCATATCCCTATCTATCTACCTCTATATCTATCTATAGATATGTTATATCTACATCTATCTATATATGTCTGTATCCATATAATTTATATATAATATAAATATGTATTGTATGTTATTTGAATATATATGAGAAAGAATGAAATAAAAGAATGAAAATAAGGAAGGGAGGAAGGAGGGGAGATGGGCAGTAAGGGGAAAAGAGAGAGATGATAGAAAGGAGGAGTGGGAAAGGGAGGAAGGGAGAGAGGAAGGATGGGCAGGAGAAGGAAGGGGAAAGGAAGGTAGGGAACAGGACCATGTAATTCGATTTTGCTGTTTTATGTTGGTATATGGAAGAAGAGTGAGGTCTTTGATGAAATTTCCCATGATACTTGTTTCTTTCTTTAAGCCCCTTCTCCAGAGGCACCTCTATCCTCTCATCTTTTATTTCTCTAGAGTCTCTCTCAAATCCTGATTCATCACCAAATTAATCCATCCTAGAGGATACTCACATTCTTCATGATCCATGAACATACCATCACAAGCCACGTGACCTTTCCCATCCATGGCTCTCCGTTTCTCACTCAGCCATCCCTTCACCTGGGCTAACTCTGACATTAACCCTCAGCTACTCTCCTGATAGTCACATATGTCTATTCCCCATCCAGTTAGCCCCAGTTTTCATTTCCTCAAGATATCTGCATCAAATGATGACTACTATGTGCCACACACTAGGCCGGGAAGGGCCCATCTAATTCTACTCCTTGTTCAAGCTTAGCCAGCCTCAGCCCTCTAACAACTTAAAAACTTCCATGGCAACTAGGGTTCTGACTCATTTAGGGTTTCTATGGCTGAGACAAAAGTCCATGACCAAAAAGCAAATTGGGGAGGAGAGAGTTTACTCGGCTCACACTTACACAGTGAAGTACATCACTGAAGGAAGTCGGGGCCGGGAGCAACCCAGGGCAGGAGCTGCTGCAGAGGCCATGATAGACTTTTGCTTACTGGCTTGCTCTTCACGACTTGTTCAGCCTGCTTTCTTATCGAACCCAGGACGACCAGCTGAGGGATGGCACCACGCATGATGGGCTGGACCCTCACCCATCAATCACTAATTAAGAAAATGCCTTACAGGCTTGCCCATAACCCTATTGAGAAATGAAGGCATTTTTCAGGCTCCCCCCTTTCAGATCACTCCAGCTCGTATCGAGTTGACATACATCTGTCCAGCATGGGTCCGTTTGTGGTGTTTTAACACCTGACTGTTATACGAGTTAACGATTAGTGTTACTACCTGAACTCCAAGTTCCCTGCATGAGAGATTTATGATAACTCGATCTGAATCTTTTTGCTTCTTATCTATGATGCAAGCACCATTGTGGCAAGAATTTATACTATTTTATTTACTGATGAACCCAAATGCCAAGGAATATGCTTGCCATACAAAAGCAGCCCAGGAAATATGTGCTAAATTGGTACTCATCACACTCTCCAGAAAGCAGAGTATTTGACATTAATTGTGAGCACCTTTTCCATGTACCCAGAGCAAATGTATCTTTCGAAAGAGTTTTTCAACTTTGTAGACTGTGGCACACTAGCCAGTTCTTTAGCTTTTATACTGTTGTGGGACAAAGAGGCATGAGGATGGCTTTCTACAAATAAAGTTCGTATGTCTTTAGGAAAATAAAAATAATTACCAAAGTAAATCTGATATTGGTTCTACGCATTATTTGTAGCTCTTCAGAAGTTTGTATTGCTTACTGATGTATTCTGCTTTCCAGGATGTTCAGTTCAGTTGCTTGTTGTAACTAACACTGCTCAGCAATACTGGCAATTTTATAACCTCTAAAGATAGTTGTATGTCATTTAAATATTTTAATTAGCATGCTAAATTATTCTATTTTAGAGTAAAAAAGAACTTATCCAACATCTAGTAATCATTGAGGTTTTTTTTGTTTTTCCTTAAAAAAATAAAGGCATTTAAACTCTTTTATAAAATTTAGAATCTTACAAAAAACTTAAGGCCTGATGGGAGAAAGCTAGAGTTGTTCTGGTGACCTTGAAGAACTAAGGGTAGAGAAAGTCCCGTTCTGCCTCCCTACCCTGTACCCCAACCCTACCCTGTACCCCAACCCTACCCTGTACCCCAGCCCTACCCTGTACCCCAACCCTACCCTGTACCCCAGCCCTACCCTGTACCCCAGCCCTACCCTGTACTCCAACCCTACCCTGTACCCCAGCCCTACCCTGTACCCCAGCCCTACCCTGCCCTGACTCCTAGGAAATCTCCTCCACCTGGTTCCTAGGAAAGTCAGTTTGCATTACTAGTCTAGACACAGTCTGAGGACCAGCCCCTGACTTAACATGGAAGGAAAAGTTTTGAAGAGGGCAAGAAAGCAGGCCATCATGGAGTCCCTGGGGATTCCTGACCTGTAGCCCTGAGATGTTCCTATCACGTGACACTGGCCAATGGTGGGTATCAGCAGACATCACCATTCTTAGTGACATTCTTGCAAGTGCTTCTGCAGGCCCAGGAAAGTGGCCACTTACCTCTTAGGAGTTTTGCTTTGATCTGACATCTAATTTCCTTAGACTTCTAAATCCATTTTCTAAAAATATCAGGTTCCCAACTTGTTTAAAAGTTGCCTTGCATGACCCTGACTCCTGAATTGCCTCCAGCTGTCCTCTGAAACTTCCGTGGCGAAGGTAGCTAGATTACCACTTAGCAAAGGTGTTCTAGTAAACGACCCCGTGCCCATGAAACCCCGTGCTTTTCAACTCCAGGTCAGCTGTCTAGGAGGCGATTTTCATGGCTGAAAGATGTGGGCAAACATTCACATATGTTAGTCCATTTATAAAGTGGCTTCACTGGAAACCTCATGGCGTAAAACGGTACCTTTGCAAACGGATGTCTGTTCTTTTTATTATTATTATGCATTTACACAGACACACATCATTAGGTCTTTATTGACATCCTGTTTTATTTTTATCTGGATTTCACGCTAGCTGCGAATGTCATCATAAAACTGTCTTCTAGAATATCTACTGATAGGAGAGAGGAAAATGATGAACCGAAGCTCAGTGCCATATGGGCAAAGAGAGCCCTCAGAATCCTTGATGCCTGCATGACTGAACAGCAGGTGCTACGTGCACGGTGAGTGTGAGCCCAGGGCTGGAAAAGAGCCAGCAAGGCAAGCTTAGAGCAGCTTGTCCCAAACTGAGCATTACAGCGGAGGGAGCCCAGTACCATTGCAGTTCTGAGCACAGACCCAGACTTCCACAGCTCAGGGGGAAATCTCTGGCCCTGGGTTTCCTGTGGGAAAGGCAATTAGGACTTTTCAGGAGGTAGAAATTCAACAACCTCTAATTGGCTCACACCCAGTTAAGTACCAATAGTTGGGTTCCTTCTACTCAACTTCTATCTAGTTAGAGTTATCAATTTTTCAAAAGATTTTTTCCNCCCCCCCCCCCCGCACTTCATTTTGTTCTTATCATTCAATTTTGCTTTTTTTGGGGGGAGGTGGAAATCAAGAGATACATTTTCGGGTCTGTCCAGATGACCACATTCCAATGAATGGCTGGATATCAGGCATGTAATTTAGACTTCTTCAAGATGATCAGTGGTCTGAGGCAGAGTTGCCTTTGACTATATATTTTTTTTTCTCGTGGTAGGGATGTGATGTGAATCATTTTAATAACTCCTTGCATCATACCCACCTACTCTCTCCATTTGTGCGAGTCATATTCAGCCATGTGAACGGTGAGCGTCAGTGGATGGGAAATCGCAGTGGGAATAGGGGAGATAACAACTACCAGTACAAGTCCTGTAATTGGTGCCTGCATGGCTAGAAATACAATGCCTGGCATAAGCAGAGGTTATAAATCTGGCTGCTCCAGTCAGACTATATGTACATCAGTATATGTTCATCTCCTTCTGGACACATCTCGAGATGGATATTCCAACTATGACCATTAACAATATTCTCTCTCTCTCTCTCTCTCTCTCTCTCTCTCTCTCTCTCTTGTCTGCTCTATATGCTCTCTATGAATGCTTTCTCAAGCTCATCTCTGAAAACTCTACCTTCTGAGCAGCTTCCTGTTTCTTCCTCTGGTCTGGATAATTTTATCCAGGGTCTTTCACTTACAGTTCTGCTCCCAAAGCTCTTCCTCTCCCATTCTCATGCCTTCTTCCCATTTTTTTCTTTTTCTTTTTTTTCTTTTTTTAGTTCTTTACTGGTTATCTTATTTATTTACATTTCCAGTGTTATCCCCCCTTCCTGGTTTCCCATCTGCAACCCCCCCTATTCTACACCCCTGCTTCTATGAGGGTGCTCCTCTACCCATCCACCCACTCCAGCCTCATTGCCCTAGAATTCCCCTGTGCTGGGGCATCGAGGCTCCACAGGACCAAGGGCCTCCCCTCTCACTGATGTCAGATAAAGCCATCTTCTGCTACATATGCAGCTGGAGCCAAGGGTCCCTCCATGTGTATTCTTTGGTTGGTGGTTTAGTCTCTGGGAGATCAGGGAGTCTGGTTGATATTTGAGTTTTAAAGAGTTTTCCCAAATACCAAAATCGGGAACTTTGACCTTTATCTTCATGAACACACACACACACACACACACACACACACACCTGTTATTCTGTCACTCATTCCTGTGACAGTCTCATCCTGGCATTAATGAATCATTATCTGAAAACAGTGTGTGTGTGTGTGTGTGTGTGTGTGCATACACACATGCTCCTTCATGCCATGTGTGTTATAGTCTCCTCCCTCCATTCATCTGATAGCACATGCCAAGAGAAGCTCCATTCGTTCTGCATCCTGTTCCATCATGAGCCCCTAGTATGTCAGATATTCAGCTCAGAAGGTATCTGTTCAATCAATCATAAATAATTGAGTAGAGCACGTCTGGTGTTAGCTGATCAGGCTTACAAGGGGACACGAAGACGTTATCAGGAAAACTATTTAAGCCATGGTAATATGATCCCAGCAGGGAAAAGATTGGAGGAACTCATTATATTTGTCATGGTCACTGTGGAAGAAAGGAACTGTTAGAGGCAGAAGATAAGCACTGCTGGTTGTGCAGCCCTAGCTGGGGAGAACACTACCTGGGGTCTCATGGAAAGAGTGGGTTTCTTTACCCACCCTGGTTTTCTATCAGTGCATAGTATTCAAGAGATAGCCAGAGCAACTGTCTTATGTAGGAGGTAGTACCCTTCGGTCAAGAGAATATATGAAAAGTTGTGGAATGCAATTATTTCACTTCTCTTGGAAGAGAAGAATGCAAGGCTAAAAGAGGTAACACAGTTTGTCCCAGAGTACAGCACACATTGTCCCTTTGTTTATTGGCTCTTGTGCATTTCGAGGATAGAGGCCAGATATTCAAAACACTAACTTCCCTAGCTTGCCTTGCAGTTGGGATGCCCTCTCGAGACTGATCTATCCAATGAGTCATGAAGTTTGGGAGGACTCGTACACCTTTGCCTGCTTTAGGAAGGGATGGGATGGCTTTTCCTGTCTTTCTCTCTCTTCCACAGATTGAAAGTCGATATGAGGAACCTAGCTGCATGAGCTAGTGTAGATACAGGATACAGGAAGGTAGTCCTGGGATCATACCGAGACACGGAGAGTGGCTGATTCTTTTTGTGATTTCTTTAGTTGTTTAAAAATTGTTTGTAGGGTTTTCTAGTGACCTAAATCCTTCCCGAACAATACGGAGATATAAGGGGAAGTAGCAGAGTTGTAGTTAATTTTGTATTTCATAATGGTCAAGGGTAAAGCCTCTGCCATTGTATACATATTCATTCAATAGTGTTCAATGTTTCCTGTGCTCTAGCTATCACTAGGACATAGAGAATGCTGGGTAGAGGACAGGGAGTCCTGTATACAGAAAAATAATATATAATCTAGAGAAGAAATGAGTGGACATGCAATTCCAAGTTAAGGAGATGCAGACTATAACAGATTGCTCATGATAGCAGAGAAGCTATGTGGGAACAAGACAGGGAGAGAGGGCTTCCTGGAGGCGGCCTTTTCTTATAGCAAAGTCATCCATTAGAAGTAGTGGTTAAGCAAAAGGAAAGGCTTGTAGGTGAAACATTTCAAGGCATTAGAAGACTGGTGCACATAGAGGAAGACCATGTAGAGGAGATCCATGGAATTCAGCAAAACAACCTCAGTATATGTATCAGGATATGTATGACGAGAAGGGACTGGGGAGAGGTACAAGAAGCCTTGTGGGGATGAACAAAGTCAATGAAGAAAAGCCTGCTCCCCCAAGGTGATGTGTTGGGACCGGATCTAGTAACAGGTGCTAGGAAGCTTTCGAAGATTCAAACACATCAGAGCAACAGGTCAGTTCTTTAGAGACTTCAACACACCTGTCTATGGAGCAGACATGAGTGAGGAGAGGAGGATGGAGGAAGAGATGGACCATATGTGATGAGACAGCATGGACAGGCACTGTCTGCAGGATGTGAAGAATGCAGAATCAAATCAGGAGGCATAGAGTCTACATAAGAAGTGAGGCGATGTCCCTAGTCTCCCAGGCTGCTGGTGACAAGAACACTGGTTCCTAGCGTTCGTGACAATATGAGAGTGCAGCTTGGGACAGGGAGCCCAGGGACCAGGTAACTGTGATGGAGAATAGATGACATACATAGAAGGAAAGGAAATGACAACGGCTTTGAACAGCAAGTGGGAAATTAGGGTTCCTTATTTGGAACTCAGATAGTCACCTTTGTATTAAAAAGAGAATTTTCCCAGCCCTTAAATGGAAATCGCCCCCCCCCTCCCCAGGACTTTTTCAGTACAGCTTGTATATTACATAAAGATATTTGAGCAAAGGGCTAATAATCATGTTATGCCCATTTCAATTTCAAATGGCTACAAAATGATGTGTCTCATTACCTTAGAGTCAGGACCTTTATACACACAGAATGCCACCAAATGTCAGTCAACTTATATTTATTTTTTCCTCTTTCAATGTTCAAATGATTCATTTCAGGTCGTTGCGAATGTTTTAAAATTTCTGAATATGGAGCATGTTTCATTTCTACCTGTGCTCTGCTGCTAAATCGTTCTTTTTATCTATTTTTTTCCCTTTCTGTTGAAGGCAGGTATCAGTACAATCGCTTGTTTATATTCATAAACGACCTAACGGCCGTTCCAGCCAAACGTTTAATGAAATGTTAGTTTTCACAAATGAACTTTTGACATGCTTCCAAGAGCATCTTTTAAATGATTCCTAGTGTTTCTGTTCAGGTTTTGGTAATTGTATAAAAAAAAAAAATGCATTTTTTTTTCTTTTACCCCAGGAAACATATGGCATAAATGCTTTAGGAAGTATGAGTCATGCCTTTAGAGATGAGGCGGCCACTGAAGACTCAGCTCCTACTGTCACAGTATAAATAGCGTGATAAGCCCTATCGAAGGTCAAAAATCTAATTTTAAGACACGTATTTTAAGAATTTTTATTTTAGCCACCTTGCCATGAATTAGAAATGTGGTCTGTTTATGGCCCACATTGACATTTTCTAGTGTGTCCTCTTTTCCTTCTTTCTTTCCTTCCTTTTTTTTAAAGCAAGAGAGATGAAAAACCTCATTTTGTCATATCGCAACTCAAAAATCTCTGAGATTTTGCAGTGCCAGAAAAAAAAAAAAAAAAAAAAACCTCATCTGCCCATTTCCTGCCCCCTTCTTCCCCTCCCCCGCCCAGAAAAATCCTTTCACCTCCCAAACAACGTCTAAAAATACTTTCCCCCCTTTGCTGTTAACTGTTAACTGCTCTCTTGAAACTTGAAGCTGTGTCTGAAGAACTAGGTTGTCAATGTGTGTGATTTCCCACCTCCCTTCTGGGTGTCTTTCTTCCTCTTCCGGGCAAACATCTGAGAGTGATCCTGGATGTGATAGTGAGTAGGTTAGCTCTGCTTAAAACTCTTGCAGTGTAGGGCATACCATGTAGGAAATAGAGTGTGCTTCCTCCAGCCATCTCTTTCTTCCTTTTAAAATTTTGAAAATAAAATGTAGTTGTTAGTCTCTCTCTCTCTCTCTCTCTCTCTCTCTCTCTCTCTCTCTCTCTCTCTCTGTACCATGGGCATGTCTGCTACCTATGAAGACCAGATGAGGGTGCCAGGTTTTCTGCAAGAGGAGCTGCACACAATTGTGAGCCATCTTCTGGGTACTTGGAACAGAACCTCTTCACGACACTTAGTACTCTTAAGCCCTGGGCCATCTCTCCACCAGCCATCTCTTCCTCCCCGACAGCTTACATCCAGTGAATACTGACAGTCCTAAGTGATTAAATATCTATGCCATACAGGGGTTTTTGATTGATCACTGAAAGTTTGGGGTCATTTGCACACTGTTTGTAATTAGCCCTGGGTTAACTGGAATTTTACTTGTCTGGATTTCTAGATATAAGGAAATGGATGAAAACGTTAATTTTGGTCTTCTACCTATTATTGAGCCTTCAGACACAACCTTGGGCAGCTCCAGAATTCTTGGCATCCTTCACTGAGTCAAGAATTTATTTCTATCAACTAGTCATTGCATTTGTTGAGCGAGTAGGTTGACAATGCCTTAGCTTGCTTTCAACCTGGCAAAATATCTGGGGGAAAAAAAAAATCTCACAAATGATTTTTAAAGACAACTCTGCTGAGGATTGTGTTTGTAATTCCTATAAATAAGTTGTATTCATTTCGTCTTATGCTCTTGAGCTAATATCCCATCCTGTAGTTCAGGTTGGCCTTGAATTAACTCACTATGGAGCCTTGATTGACACTGACTTCATGGTGGTGCTCTTGCCTTAGCCTCCACGGGGCTGCGATTACAAGTCCGCACCTCCATTCCTGACCTCATATTAGTAAAAGAGATGCTGATTGTGAATAATATTAGAAATAAGGAACAGGATAAGGAGGACTGTCTGAATTATTCACATTTCCTACCCCCAAAATATTGAAGACTAACATGGATGTATTTAATTATAGTCTTTCATGATATATATGTGCATATTTGTGTATCTGTATGTGTGTATTTTTAAAAACTGATACCATATTGCTTAAACACAGATCACAAGTTTCTCACTTAGTAATTTATAAATATAATTTTCCGTATTTCAAAATATATTTTGAAATGGATCTTTAAATATTTGTGTTATAGAATATGTACTGGTCATTATGATCTGGTCTGTTCATACTGGAAATTGCTGTATTTCTATATAGGACTTCCGCCATATTTTTCTGACTGAAATATACTTCCTTGTATGGACAGAATTGTACTAGGGCCCCCAGCATTCTAGCACACATATGTATACACCCTACATAATCCCCTTCTCTTTTATGAGATACTGGCCTGGAAGTCTAATGATCAGTTGTCCCCATGACCATTTTATAGAATATGGAGGAAGGGGATCAAGAGTCCTGTATCAGGTGGTTTTGAGTTAATCAAAAGGCTAGTTATCTCGTTTGGGTCTGACATAAGGAGGAAGTCAATACCAGTTGAGTAACTAGGCCCCTCCTAGAAGGGGCATGCTCTCCTTGAAGGAGCCCATGGGGATATTCTGAGAGGAAGACAGCAGCAGGAGCAGAAACAGCCCCAGACTGACCTGCAGCAAGGAAGCGGGAAACAGTCCTATAATTCTATGGAACTGACTGCTGCCTATGGCGTGGAGGAGCCTGGGAGAAATCTCAATCAGAAATCATGTGAATGAATAGAATGAGCACCTGCTGGCAGCCTGTGAGGCCCCGAGGAGGGGGCCAGGTCATCTGAGCTGGACTACCATGTTGGAGAAACTAAGAAACCGAGTGATGCTTGAAGCCCCTGGCTACGCTCATTGGTTACTTGGCCATATGGAAACCTGGAGCATTTCTGTTCTCCCTTCCTGCAGCAGCTTCTCCTCAGCCTGTAGGTCTGAGCCAGGCAGTCTTGTCCCCATGGCTTCTCCCACTTAAGGTACCTGCTTCTTTTTTTTTAATTTTCTCAACCAAGAGCAACCACAGGACAATAGTAGCTGCTTTCTTTTCCTCCCTCTCATGTTTGCACAGTTGACAATGGTGAACATCCAGGCCCAGACAGGTGAGAACATATTTGTTCAATGGCTAAAATACATAGGGAAATCTGAAGAACGGCAACCGGCAGGAACCGTAACAGAGTTGCCAACACAGGATGTGGTTTGAACAATAAACCCGGTGAATGTCTCATAACGTATAACGTTTAATGTATTATCTAAAACTGGTCACACATCAAAGTGACACAGAAATCCTATTGAAGCAAGATTCACTGAATAATTCATGTGTGCCTTAGCTGTGTGGATTCAGAACCTGCACGCATATACAATTTGTTACACAACGTTGTCAGCTTTTATGTGAATATGGGAGTGGAGGAAACGGCACATTTATGATAATTGTCAGTTATTGATCACTTTGGAAGGAAACAGAGTTCTTCCCAAGGTTTCAATGCCTGGTTAGCGCCCACGATTCTAGAAGTGGTTACGGTCAGGGTTGTTGCATGACTCATAGACTGTAGGAGGTGAGCATGCTACATACTAATGACATCTAGCTAAATCCTCTCTTTGATGAGAAATGGGGCGAGTAGATGGGTAACATTTTAATTCCA
Source organism: Mus pahari (assembly GCF_900095145.1). Taxonomy (NCBI): domain Eukaryota; kingdom Metazoa; phylum Chordata; class Mammalia; order Rodentia; family Muridae; genus Mus; species Mus pahari. Next base: position 39,540,770 of record NC_034600.1, on the reverse strand, counting down.
CACTTAAAACATTAATTCAGAAAAAAAAAAGAATAAACACAGAGGCCCAGTGACTCTCCAACTCTGCATGATGACTAGGAAAAAAATAATAGCAAATCTGGATCTTTCTTTGAGTATGCTAATATATGCTTAAATTATCTTCCTAACCCATTGCACCCAGTTTACTGCTGGATGCACTGAAAACGGCCAGTGTCGGTGAGATTTATATAAAGCAAAATATTGCATCTTCTCCATTGTTGGACATGGACAAGGGGGCTTAGAATTATTGTCTAAGTCTGACCAGTTTTCTCTAGGAACTTATAGCAGAAGAGTAGAAAGAATTCAAGAGTCGTTGTGTTTCATGAGTCACCTGAAATGCTTGTTTTGATATTTAGCTGTCACAGCCCACCCCACTGAAAATTCTGTGTGTGTATGTGTGTGTATATGTGTGTGTGTGTGTATATTTGTATTGGGAGTAACATACTTTCATGCAGTTTTCATTCCCCTTTCCCTCCTCTTCATCCCAGGGAGTGAACTTACAGCTATCTATATACTATACTATAAATCAAGAGTCACTGAGCAATATACCTGGATGGCTTAGCTTTTATTTTGAAACAAGGTCTCACTAAGTTGCCCAGATTAGCTTCAAACGTGTTATCCTCCTGCCTTTGAACAGGTACTGAAACTACAGGTAGGAACCTCTAGAAATTGTTAACCTGTGCTTTAAAAAGGGGGTAATGATAAATAGAGGATATATATATATATATATATATATATATATATATATATATATACCTAACCCTCTTACAGAATGATTAAGCAGAGTACAAGAGCACTGGTTATCACTGCTCCCCCTGGGACCAGAGGTGCTTTTCTGATGTGCTGTATTCTGTCTGACTCTTGGTGGATACAAAGTTCCCTTGTCAGGAATACCTGATAATGCAAAAGAGACTAGAAAGCCATGATGCCCATTGTGAGTCACAGAAGAGATTGCCAGCCAGGGGACTAACTACTCTTTCAAACTGCAGATGCAGCATGCTCCCCGGGGAGGCATGTGAACGGAGGAGGGTGGTCTCAGGAGAAACAGCAAATCTGGATTTGCATATAAAATCATGTGATTTTAATGTTGGGCTTTGACAAAGGAGTTTGGAGTTTGACTATGAGATGCCAGTTTTCAAGTTATGCCTGAGCCCTTTGGATTGATCCCTCATAGACTCTGAGAAGCAAGAGAACCTGTCTTGTGGCCAATTATGGTGGCATGACGACATGTATATTTAGGAGGTGAGAGATAGAAAGGAATATCTATCCAAATACGGATAGTGCTTACAGATAGGCACTTGTAAAAGGTAGGGGCTGCCTTTATAAGACAAGCTTTGAGAGGGGAAAATACTTTCCAGCATTTACAACACTAAAACAGAAAATTAGATTATGCCCCGCACCTTCTTGCTCTGAAATAGGTTTTCATGTCTTTGTACCTTTGTGTATGCATGTAATTATAATATAATTAAAACATGTCACCCTTCTCCCTGCCCCAAGCCCTCTCATATATTCCTCCCTGCTGTCCTTCAACTCCTTGGCCTCTTTAGATTCACTTATTTTCATTTCACAAATATATGTATATTTATGTGTATGTGTGAGTGTGAGTATGTGTGTGTATGTGTGTATGTGTGTGTGTGTATGTATGTGTATATGTATATCCACATAAGAATATATTAAGCTCCTTAATAATGGAGGAGGACTTGAGCTCTGGGGCACTCTCTGGGTGAGGTGATGGAGAAGCAAGATGGTGTAGAACAACTCTTGGGACTGTTGACGTCATTTAAAACCCTCAAATATCAAGCTGCTTCTACTTCTCGAGGTGTCAGGTTTTGTTGATCGAGTTCCCCTTGTCAGGCAAAAGTCCTGGAGAGCACCGGTAATGCCTAAACCACCAGAAAAACCTCCATAATCTGAGCCCAGTATCTCCATATGGCAAATTTGACAGAAGTCTGCTCTGAAAGTCTTTCCTGAAGCTATTGACTTGTGCCAAGTTGCTCAAAAAGCCATGGTAGTGACAGTCCCTCTGCCCAAATTACTGTGATCAAATAATAGATTGAGGTTTCCAGCCAAGCTTCTTAGCAATAGCACCATAAACACACAACTGTAACTCGTGTATGATGACTAGAAACTTCCACAAGCCTTTCGTTTTGTAATAGGCCACTGGAATGTTGTTGATATCTGTAGCAGTTTTAAGATCCACTGGTGAGTGTCATAAAGACGAATTCTTCTGACCTTACAAGATCACTACTGGGTAGAGGCACTTGTGCTCGGGTCTGAGGGCTTGAGGTTGATCTCAGTATCCTAAACAATGGCAAGAAAGAGAAAACCAACTCCCAAGAACTCTTCTATGACCTCTATACTATGAGCTAGTCCATGAATAACATATACATGGACAGGCATGCCTGCACATGCACACATGCATGTCCACACACACACAGAGAGAGAGAGAGAGAGAGAGAGAGAGAGAGAGACAGACAGACAGACAGACAGACAGAGAGTCAGAGAGAGACCGAATTAAAAAAAATGTAAAAGAGCAGCTGTGTTGGAAAGATGGCTCAGTGCTCTTGCAAAAGACCCGAGCTTGGTTCCTAGCATTCACTTGGTAGCTCACAAAACTCTTGGGTACCTGCAGTTCCAGGGGATTCCCATGCCCTCTTCTGGTGCCCGCAGGCTTCTGCATGCACACGCTATACAAAAACTCAAAATCTCACACAGGTAATATATATATATAGACACATATGTATATACAGCAGTAGGATCTATTTTTCTTTCTTTTTTTAAAAGATAATCCACTGTACACATTTTATGTACAGTTTTTGACACTGTCTTAATATGGATGGGACTGCTTTTCTCCTTGAGCCATTGTAACTAAAGTAAAATAACCTAAGTAATACGAAGTATTAAAGGACAGCATAAAGATACAAACGCATGCATACTAAGTCCAGATAGGAATGTAATTATGGTGTTACATTTTTATAGTGCACAATTATGTTTAGGAATCACACAGACATGGATCACTGATTTGAATGAAATGCATAAATTTCTAGCAAAGCTTTGTAGTTACAAAAAAAATTACCAAAGAATGCACAAATTTAATGTTTATTCTACCTTTCTGTCATATTCCTGGATCCTTCACTGATGTTACACGAGGAAAAAAACAAAAGCAAAACAAATGAAAAACTGAAATCAGAATCACTAATGTTATCAAGGAAGGAAGTAGATAGATTAAATCTAGCAGTCATCAGCAAGAGGACTGTGAGGACAATGCCGTGAAGGGAGACAGGAGGTTGCTGGAAAGCTGTACTCAGTACTCTCACACCAGCAACGTCCTGTTCCACTCCTGTGGCACGGAGCAAAACCAGATCTTTCCTGCTAAGGTCCTAGAAGTGCAAGTTCTTTTTCGAATACTGTAGAAAGGCAAATGTGTGTCTCATGGCAATTCTATGTCTAGATTTTTTTTTTCTGAGACAGGGTTTCTCTGTGTAGCCCTGGCTGTCCTGAAACTCACTTTGTAGACCAGGCTGGCCTCAAACTCAGAAATCTGCCTGCCTCTGCCTCCTGAGTGCTGGGATTAAAGGCGTGGGCCACTACACCCGGCTCATGGCAATTCTAATCAGCTGTTATAGAGCGGGTCAGGAACACATCTGTGGGTTCTGGGGTGAAGTCTACTGTAATTCTTTGATTGGCATAGAGGACACACTAGCAGAAGTTGGGGGTGGGGGAGGAGAATGAACACAGAAGTACAAGACACAGGCGAATGAGACTTCTCTTATTTCTTAGCAACACTTGGATGGAATCAGCTCCAGTGCAGTCCACTCTGCTTCGATGAGGCTTTGGTACAGCTCCCACTCGCGATTGCGTGGCACAGTCTGCTGTGAGAATACTCAGAAGGTGTCTTCTTAAACAACAAACCTATTTTTAGTGGTGGAGCCACTCTTTGTAGCCATGTTTTTGTGGGACAATAACCAATCACTACTTTCAGTCCTACTTTCAGACTCAGAAGTCCTAACCTTTCCTTGTATACGCTCCCTATATGTGTGTGACTGCATCTGTTTTCACACTCAGTAGTCCATATTGCTATCTTATCACCTTGAGCTGCAACATTAACAACAGCTCCACACACATCATCACTCTAGACATCAAAAGATTCTCCAATAATTCCCAGCACTGTCTCTAGCCAAAATCGATCAAGGTCACGTTGTCTCTGCTGCTTGTTCAGTGTAATTAGCCATCGTTCTCCTCGTTTGTTTTTCTCATCTTCCCACATAGGCTCAATGCCATCCTTAAAAAGTGAGTAGTTATAGCCAGGCATTAAAATACTAGACAACCGGATATGGTTGTATAGAGCCCAAAAGTCTTCAACAGTATCAAACCAAGAGATCAATCGAAGGTTTGCTTGCCAAGTTTTGCTTTTATCATTTTTAAAAAACCAGAGGGCCCACCTGTTTCATAGAGTGTGTTTAATACAGTGCTCTGGGTTAGCAACCTCCTGATTAGACTGTTCTTTCCTCTTCTGCAGGTCAGGAATTAGTGGTAGGGGTGGTTTCTGGTTCCACAGTCACCATCTTAGATCGATCCTATTTTTCTTTTTAAGTTTTTACAGCCACTGAATGTGATGTTCCCAAAGAGTTTCTAATGACATAGTAGAGAGAGTCCTGTTAAAAGCAGTTACCAAACTGCTTATATACTGGGGTCCCATTTCCAAAGAAAAAGATGCATAAAAGTGGGAAATATACCAAGTGTTAACAATAAATAACCCTTAATGACAGGATTAAGACTGAATAAAGGGAAACAAAACCACAATACGGTGCCACTTCCTGCCCATTAGGGTGGCTATTAACAAAAGCATTTTTAAGGGAAGATAATGGATAAATTGAAATATCATCTCTAGAGCAGAAGTCACTTTACCGGTTTAGTTATAAAACGTGGGCAGAGGAGGTGGCTTGCTTGGTAATATGATTGCCATAGAAGCTGAAGACCGGAGATTCATTTCTAGCACCCACATATAAAATTCGAGGTAGAGGTTAGAGCTGTAATTCCAGTGCTCAAGAGACTGGACAGAAGACTCTCTGGAGCCCTCTGGAGCCAGCCACCTCAGCTGAATCGGTGAGCTCTGGGCTCAGTAAGCGACAATGGCTCAAAAACCATGGTGAAAGATTGAGGAAGACAATGGAAATCAAGCTCTCTCACCCACGCGAATGGACACACCTATGAAGGGGCACCTAACACACAAGCACACACACATGCGCGCCCACACACACACACACACACACACACAATTTAAAATGCACTATGTTTATTTCTTTGATCAGTAAGCAGATGGAAGAAATACGTTAAGGCAAAATTCATCACTTATTCATTTAAGCTGTTATCGTTTTCATCTGGGAAACTGAATTTTAAAGTGGAGAATGTTTTTTTTTTTCAAGAAACAGTCTTTAAGGGTTCTAAGAGATTATTCCAGAAATGTGGAGGAGCAATACAGAGGAAGAAAAAAAAATATCAGATTACAGGTTATCTGAAAGGAGAAACAGGGAGGGCTCTAATTAAGGAAGGAAAGATAAGGAGGGTAAAATAGCAGTAAGACTGTCTGAGTTGTTGGTCAGGGTTGTTCATGTTGCAGAACATCATGGGTTACTACTATTGTCCTTGCTGCCCACCCCCACCCCCCCAAGATGGAAGTTTAGTCCCTATTGATGAAGACGCCATGTACTTTGGATACAGGGAGAACAGACCATGGAGCTGGAAGTGATCTGAAAACCTCTTCCCTGAGATCTTGCTTTCCTGGTACCAGAATGTTCCATATCGGCTTCTGTACCAGCTAGTTTTGTGTCAACTTGACACAGGCTGGAGTTATTATCACAGAGAAAGGAGCTTCAGTTGGGGAAATGCCTCCATGAGATCCAGCTGTAATGCATTTTCTCAATTAGTGATCAAGAGGGGGGAGGCCCCCTTTTGGGTGGTGCCATCTCTGGGCTGGGAGTCTTGGGTTCTATAAGAGAGCAGGCTGAGCAAACCAGGGGAAGCAAGCCAGTAAGGAACATCCCTCCATGGCCTCTGTCTTAGCTCCTGCTCCCTGACCTGTTTGAATTCCAGTCCTGACTTCCTTTGGTGATGAACAGCAAGGTAGAAGTGTAAGCTGAATAAACCCTTTCCTTCCCAACCTGCTTCTTGGTCATGATGTTTTGTCCAGGAATAGAAACCCTGACTAAGACAGCTTCCAAAGGTGAGAAGCAACCTACAGTCCTACCCAGCTGATGCCTGTCAACCATAACAATGACCAGCATGGCACAATGACTCTAGTCCCACACTGATTTTAACAGTAACCACCAGCTCTTTAACTGGACTTAGGAACCACTGAACAAGAGGGAAATCATACCTGGTACTAGAAACCTAAGCAACCACTCAGGCATAATGAAGTCAAGGATGTTGGAGAAAAACTTAACAACTACCACTTTATTGAACCACTACAGTCAGTTTCTAAATATTGCCCTTATACACACAGACAAGTCACTCTCATCTTTTATCAAGGATATGTCCCCTTGCAAAAGACTGGTACCATTAAGAAAAACCACATCCAATTCACATGCAGAGCTGCGGAGCCTAGTTCCAGTGAATCCATCTACAACACAACTCCTGCCACTGTGGCTGCAGGGAATCCTTACTGAAGATGGAGTCGAAGGATTGCAAGAATCAGAGAAACAAAGGATACCTCCTCACCATGTCTCCTCGAAATGTCAGAAGCTATATCTACAAAGTCTCACCAACATGTCTCCCTAAACATAACCTGACCAAGAGCACAACAGACATGCTAACGCGGATGGGAGGAAGCTCCTTAGGCCTCAGCTCTATCCAAAGAACAACAACAGGCAACTAAGAGATGCTGAGAGTGGGAGACATAGTCTCCCCCAGGGATGAGCATACCCATTGGTTACCTAATACCAAATGGTCAGCTCCGAAAATGTATGTGCACAAGTAATGTTATACACACCGTGCAGGTTATATTAATGTGTTCAGGAGAAATACACATAGAGACACATAGACACAGACACGTGTACATACTGCATGTAACAATTACAGGAAAGAGGAGACTACAGCATTGAATGAAAGCAAGCAAGAGGATACATGGGAAGGTTTGGAGGAAAGAAATGGAAGTAGAAAATGGTATACTTATAATTTCAAAAAAAAATAAAAATAACAAAGAAAGTATTTACCAAATACAGGCTAGTTCCAGACCATTGCATGGTATGGAGTACGGTCCTAATTATTTTATTTATATAATTTTAAACTATTGTGGTGTGACTTTAAAGGATGAATGGAAAACGTAAACACTATTTGGACAGCAAGGAAAACAAAACAAGATTAATACAGACAACAAAATACCACAGAAGACTAGGAATCTGTTTGGCTCTGTGCTTGTTAAATTGATTGCTTATGTACACAGGATGTAGCATCCATAAATCCTCATCTACCTTATGTGTATTTTAAATTCACTTGTTTTAAAAAAGTACAAAGAAGCTTTGCAGCCTAATTTTTATGAATGTCAAACTCCTGAGTTACAATCGGCAAGCCTTTTCAAAAGAATGCTGCAGGTAATGGATACAAATATATTTTCAATTTTCTACACTATATGCAGAGAAAGATTCCACATTGCGACGTTTGAAGTATCAAGGAGGGTTTTTTTTTTTTGTCAGTTATTTATTTTGTCTTGGTTTTAGAGTAGCATTTCAGAGATATCCAAACATAAAGATAGCTTAAAAAAATCTTTCATAAATCTAAATCTTGAGTTTTGTTGTGAGGGTATATTGCATTGTCGAATTCTTTACGTTTAGCTAGGTGTTATGATATAGTGCTAGTATTGAAAATCCAATATTCGTGTTTTGTGTTTGACAGGGGCGCTTGACACATTTTCTACATTTACTTGGCAATAGGAAACTCGTCAGTGTGGCTCAAAGGTAACAGTAGATGTGGATGTAGCGGGAGTAATACGAGATGCGGGGGCGTATCATGTGTCACAATGCCTGGTTAAAGGCTTTACCTAATGGGTTATAAAATAGCAGGTGGTGTGGCTTTTATCTAGACCATTTAAAGTGCTTTAAATTTTTTAACAGTGGAAATAAGTACAATGATTGTGATGCTGCACGTGAACTGAGCAGAGAAGATAGCCCGTAGAGACTGTTGCAGTGGGCATGAGAGAAAACACCGATTCCAGACACTCTTCCCTTTACTTTAAACGAATAAGCTAACCTAGCTCCCATAGAGACTAAACCAACCAGGGAGTTTCCATGGGACTTACCTAGGCCCTATGCACATATGTAATAGTTGTGCAGCCGGGTCTTCATGCTGAACTCCTAACAGTAAAAGCCAGGGCTCCCTCTAACTCTGTTGCCTGCCTTTGGGACCCTTTTCTCCTACTGGATTGCCTTGTCTAACTTGAATAGGAGAGGAGGTGCCTAATCCTATTGCAACTTGACAGGCCATGACTGGTTGCTATCCCTGGGGAGGCCTAGAATTTTTGGAAGAGAAATAGAGGAGTGGATGGAAGGGAGAGAAGAGGGAAAGTGGGAGGGGTGGACTGGGGGGGGGAGTGAACCGAGGGGAAACTATGGTCTGCATGTAAAAAGAAATATAAAAAGTTTAATTTGTTTTGTTGTTAATTGGGGTTACAAAGACCGGTCTACAAGATATCCTGGAAGGTGGTACTTAAGTCTCCAGTGTTTAATATATCAGGATTGACTTGTGAAACCAGTCATTGTACTAAAAGGGATGGTACAGTTGAAGTTGGGTCCTACAAGGAAGCTGCTTTTCTCTTGCTACCTTTGCTGGCTCAGTCAGGTGAGCACTTCAAATCATGAAGACACTCATGCTCCCTGGAGATGGGCAAATTTACAGAACCAGTACAGTCTTTTATAACAGCTAATATTTAGTAGAAGGTCATACAAGTGAATTTCTCTAGAAATACATATTGTCCCAATTTCTGGCAACCCTGAATGATTCTTGACATCCAGCTCAAGAGATTATAGAACTGTGAGATGTTAGTGAGGATTGTTGGTTGAGGTACTAGTTTCAGGAAATTTTGTTGCGTAGCAATAGTGAACTAATACAGACTTAACCCATCTGCACCAGGATGATTTCTAAGGTTATATCTCCTTTTGTGGAGAACTTACCTAATTTTCACTCCTTGAATGCTAACCCTCAATTCTGTTAGTGTACACTCCAAAAGGAACTATGCAGATACAATGTAACATAATGAGAAGATTGATTTGATTAAAAGGGATATCCTGCTGGTAGACTAGACCAAACCACATTACCTCTGGCAGTTGAGATAAGAGCCAATTTATAAATGTAAAGCAATACAGATATTTGTCTGCTAACCTTGAAAAAACAAATTACCACATTCTGGCAAAGGCTATATATGGTATAGCATCAGGGACTGTGGTTTCAACCTGTGGGTCGTGACCCTGTAGAGGGGTTGAACAGTCCTTTCATAGGGATCACGTGTGAGCTATCCTGCATATCAGATGTTATTACTATTCATAACAATAGCAAAACTACAGTTATGAAGTAGCAATGAAAATAATTTTATCGTTGAGGGTCACCATATCATGACTGTATTAAAGGGTCACAACATTAGGAAAGTTGAGAACCACTGGTCTTGGTAGTCTCTAAATACTTTATTCTGTCTACCACAAATAACCTAACTCTTCCCCAGTAACCTGAATACATTTAGAGAGCAGCTCTAAACTCCATCCAAGAATGGCAACCAGGACTAAGAACTCGATTTGAGCTTTCTTAATTCATGAGCTAAGAACCTCATCCCCAAACTTCTTACTGCTGGATCTGCATGATAATAAATGGTTGTTGTTTCTAGATGTTAGCTTTGTGAGCCAGCAGAAGAAAACCAACACTTTCGGTTTAGATGATGAGATCATGTAAGCTAATACCATAATAGGAGACTGGAGATGGTGACGAAGACGTGAGCAAGTCTTACATGAGAGGCAGTGATTCATTTGGGGTCACATAACAGATTTCATTGGTAGCCAGCCCACAAGATGGCACCCAGTGATCCTTGTTGCCTTCTGCAAGTCCTGTCTTATGAAGTTCCTTTTCTTTCTCTTTTTTCTTTCTCGCACTGAGTACGCTTGGTCTGAGTGAACAAAGGAAGTGACATTTTTGTGACTGCTGAGGCTCCATAATAAAAAATAAATAAGACCCTGCATCTTCCATGTTAATCTTTTAATGGAGCAATCTCCGCTGTGAAATGGTCCTTGTGCCACAAATGTGTTTTAAACTGTCCTCTAGACTTAGTCCACCTGGAAAAGGACCAAACTGTTAGCCAACCACAAGCACCGCTGTGCCAGCCAAGTAGGAAAATCAACTTGGAGGACAATCGTTCAGCCCCATCTAAATCTAGAGAGATGTCTTACCTGTGATAACATGAGAGATTTGGTTAAAAACCACACAGAAAAATCATATATATACATATATATGCTGTCATATAGTATTCATATAAAATGCTGTCATTGTTTCATGCTGGTAATTTTGGGGTGCTCATAATGGATTACAAAGGGTTTACAGGCTAGTATTTAAGGCAGAGCCCTTTTCTATGGTTACAATAGATAATCAGGTGGCAGTAGAAAAGACAGACACACACACACACACACATACTCACACACATGCACACACGAGAGAGAGAGAGAGAGAGAGAGAGAGAGAGAGAGAGAGAGAGAGAGAGTGTGAGTGTTTTCAGTGTTAAGGGGATATTTTCCAGACAAGCATTGACTACACCTTTGTTCCCATGGTTAACGAACGAATTATCTGTCGCTGATGGAAAAATTGATAGCTAAAGACCCAAGACCTGGATGACTGGATGAGATGGAAAGATTGAGAGCTCTCTCCTCCAGGAATTGAGAATTCTGCTTAACACCCTGGTATCATTAACATTCTGTTAGTACCTTCCTATGTCCTGAACAAATGAAAAGCAAAGCAAAAGGGAAATCCTGTAGGACCAACTCTTGACAAAACACAGGCATAAGCATTCTCAGACAGTGGGAACAAGGTAGGAAGTGCCCTTTGGTGTTTCAGAACCATGATGATGTGCAGAGGTGTGGAACATAAACGCCACATGCAGATCCCACTGGTTACAATGATAGTGTTTCATCCTATCTCAGGAGACACTTAACGTTTATAAAAAAAAAAAAAAAAAAAAAAAAAAAAAAAAAAAAAAAAAAAAAAAGATTAGAAATACAGAAAATAAAAACATACAGCTTGAGAATGATCAATGAATAAGATTAGAGAAGAATTTTAGAAATGATTTGTTTCTGATTTTAAACATCATATATGTTCCTTGTAA
>NC_034600.1:39481950-39529390 GCF_900095145.1 Mus pahari | reverse complement strand
GGTGTGGAACATAAACGCCACATGCAGATCCCACTGGTTACAATGATACCCTCTTCCGGTGTGTCTGAAGACAGCTACTCACATACATAATACATAAAATAAATAAAAAAAAAAAAAAAAAAAAAAAAAAAAGATTAGAAATACAGCCCATATCAACATACAGCTTGAGAATGATCAATGAATAAGATTAGAGAAGAATTTTAGAAATGATTTGTTTCTGATTTTAAACATCATATATGTTCCTTGTAAAAATTTAAAATGAAAGAAACATAAAATTTATCAAGAAACTTTACATTTGAAACCCTTAAAAGTTTTTATGGCTGCCCTATAAAATTAAAACATTCTTGCCATGGAATTGTCACATATTTCATATAAGCCAATATTCATAATTTGCTCGTGCTGCTAAAATTGTTTTCAGCTGTATGAAACTGCCTCTTAAAGGATATTTAAAACTGTAAAGGTATGCTTAATAAGAAAATCCAGGAGAGCCAGGCAGTGCCTTTAATCCCAGCACTTGGGAGGCAGAGGCAGGTGGATTTCTGAGTTTGAGGCCAGTCTGGTCTACAGAGTAAGTTCCAGGACAGCCACGGCTATACAAAGAAACCCTGCCTCGAAAAAAATGAAAAATTTAAAAAAAAAAAAGAAAGAAAGAAAAGAAAAGAAAATCCAGAAGGCAAAACCAAATAGGCATTACCTCTGAAAATGTAACACTTAGGTTCACCACTTACTTATAAGAGGATTCTCTCTTCTGAGCTTAAAAAAAAGGTCTTTATATACATATATAAGTGTTCACCAAAATGATATACAAGGCATCCTTATGTTTATCTCTGATATTCCTTGGCACTATAGTGAAGATGAGGTTCTATTGATGTTGTGCACAGTGTGATTTAGTGGGTACCAGGAATTCTAGCCTATGGATACAATTACACATTGATGGGTACTTCTTGTTGAGATGGAGTTTGCTTGTTGTATTTAGTAAAAATGGTGAATATCCGTCATTCGAATTTAGTTGACTTCCATGGGATAAAGTTTCAAGGTTAATAAAGGTACTTATTAACCTGACAGTGCATAAATAAAGTTTAAGTAACATATTCACATCTTTCAAGAAACCTTGAAGCAATCTGTAGGTTGACCAAAGGTAAAACAGTGATTTTTTTTTTAACTCCCATTTTGATAGCAATCCCTGAATAGCATTGTTTGTTTCTCTAGCTTGTCTTTTGAGTAGTGAACTAAATATTTTCATGCTTAGCCTATTTTAGGCTCTAGACAGTTACTTGTCAATGTCTTGAAACTTTTTACATTTTAAAATGTTTATATTATTATTGCTTCTTACAAGACAACCAATGCCATGTCCCTTCAACTGTCTCTCCATTCCTGTCAGTAATTCCTTTCTTGTCTTCACTCCTTTCAAGTACATAATACAATTAAACATTATTAAATATCAGTCTTCCTGCTATGACTCCTTCCTTTGAAGTAGTACTTGGAAAGACCCACCCTTTAACATCCCACATCTTTTAAGCACTTAGGATATTTATGGATGGATATTTCTGGATCCTGTCTTTATAGTTCTTTTAAAACACTGCATTTGAACCCTGTATAATGTGTGAGATTAGAGCTAGACTTTTTGTCCCAGCAACAATTTTTAAACAAAATTGCTATAAGCTCTATATACTGTCCTCACTAGTAAAAGAGGGAAGAAAAATAAAAGTACCAACCACAATTGAAACCTTAACATTTTGTTCACCATGTCTACCAACTCTTATGTACCATATTGCTTTGGCATTTTCAATTTTTTTTCCTACTTCACCCATGTTTGGCTGGGTGACTTCTTATAATGTTTATCAAGGACCAAATACTATGCCTTTGCCTATTCATGAGTTTATTTTCTCAAACTAGAGAATTATTCTATGCCAAAGACAGGTAGGAAGAGATGCAAAGAGATGAGATGTAATAGATGATAGAGCTCAGTGACTGATGTATATGGGTAAATGAGTTCCCACAACATGGATGCAGAGATGCTCTTTCACTCTGTGTGTACATGCATACCTGTGTGTGTGTGTGTGTGTGTGTGTGTGTGTGTGTGTGTGTGTAGGTCTTTAGCTTTCTGTTTCTTTCTGCATGGTCCTTCTTCCTTCTGTTGTCAACACAGTGTATTTATCTCTCTGACTTGTTTGATTCTAAGACAATCAAGCTTCTCAAATCCTGCCCAAGTTTGTGACGGCAAACACAGAAATGTGCACTTTAAAATCTGAAATGAAAAAGGACAAAATGCGAAGAAATTTAGAAGAAAGAATACCCAGGCCCGTGGACTCTACAAAGTTGCAAAAGCAACTTTCCAAGGGACCTTGTGAAAGCCCACAACTCATTTAAAAAAAAAAAAGATAAGAGAATTTGAATGCAAACTAAAACAGAGAGGTTAAAATATTCATAGTTCACATTTTATACTCTATCTATTCTTTAGATACAGAACGTTCACAATTATTGCCAGGCTAATGCCTATTGTGGATGTTCTTGAGGTGAGAACATTCTATTCCCACAATTTCACATTATAATGTATTCTTAAGAGACAGGAAGAAGAAATTACTGCTGTTCAATTTTAAGGCTATTATATTTTTTGGATAGCAATGCAAAAAAGAAAGGCTATTTGTTTTACACAAACACATTTTTTCTGTCCACATAATTATCTTAGAAGACTTAATGGGAATTTGATAAAAAATAATTATTTTAAACTATGAGTCAAGAGCTCTGGGATACTCCTCTTGTACTATACAGGAATCACATATTACTTGGGCAGTATTTTTTCTTTTATTGTCAGTAAAATGTGACAAGTATAGGACATATTAAATCTTAGGACTAGAGCCTCAAGTGTGATTTGTGCTCCTTTAATAATGCAACCCAGTAGGGGGATGGAGTTTACCTTAGAGCCCCTAAGCATAGCCCAATACTGTTATTTCTTAGAAACCAGTGCAAAACCCACCATTTTTAAGCTGGAAGAAACCTTAGAGATCGTATAGCTCAATCCATGCATTTTACAACAGCTTGATTACTGATTGCTTTTGTTTGTCAAAAAAAAAAACAAACAAAAAAACAAATTGCATTTTTGGTTTAGCACTGATATTCCACTCATATTCTTTAGTCTTCTAACCTTTAGTTACCAGCATTGAACTGTCTATAATGATAATACAGGTGAAGGACTGACCGCCTATGAGGCTTGATTTTGACTTAGGAGGCATACAATCAGGATTAGTCATCATATTATTATTTCTGTAGGTGTGTGTTTCTCCCATCAATGAAAAGTCCAGTGTGAGGCATAAATTTCCAATGCACAGATAAGAGAAACCATCCTGTGGTGAGGAGCACAGAAAGTCTTTCCTCCAAAGAGTGACCATACCGTGTACGGTCATAGTGGCTGCAAGTGAGGCTGTGATCACCTTACTGTATCACTGGTGGAGCACCTGCTCAATACAGGGAGACCTCTGTCCTCTCATACTGACGTCACATTCAGTTTGCAGAAGGTATCAAATGATAAAATGAATAGATCTAGCTAAAGTTTCAAATGGAGAAAAACATGAGGAAAAAGTGCACAAGTATGTATATTCGTAGAAATACATAGAAATACAAGGAGAATTGAGATCAAGTCTGAAAGTGTTTGTCACACTCCTCCATGGCTGGTGGAAGTGCAAATTTCTACAACCCCTCTAGAAATCAATTTGGCAATTTCTCAAAAAAGTGGGAATAGGTCTATCTTAAGACCCAGCTATACTACTTCTAGACATATACCCAAAAGATGCCCCACTACACCACTAGGACATATGCTTCATTATGTTCAAAGCATCTGTAATTGTAATAGCCAAAAACTGGAAACAACCTAGATATCCCTCAACTGAAGAATAGATAAAGAAAATGGGATTCATTTACACAATGGAATACTACTCAGCTATTAAAAACAAGGACATGATACATTTTGCAAGTCAATGGACAGAACTAGAAAAATATGCTGAGTGGGGTAACCCAGACCCCAAAGGACATCCATGGTATGCACTCACTTATAAGTGGATATTAACCATAAAGAACAGGACAACCATGTTACAATCCACAAACCCAGGGAAGCCAAATAACAAGGAAGATGCTTGAATCTTTCTAAGAAACGGGAATAAAATAGACCTCTGAGTAGATGAGGGGAGGGAACTAGATGGGAGAGGAGATGGGGAAAGGAATGGGCCAGAGAATTCGGTGTAGGAAGAGCAGTGACTCAGGTGTAGGAAGAGCAGTGTAGAGAGAATGAAAATTGTCAGTGGGTAGGAGGGCATCTTTAGGACATGCCAGAAAACTGGGGTGGGAGGAAACCCTATAGAGTCTATAGGGGCAACTCTAGCTGAGACTCCTAATAGTAGGGGATATGAACCCTGAAGTGGTTGCCTCCTGTAGCAAATTTCAAGTCCCAGTGGAGGGATAAGGACAGCAACTCACTCACAAAACCTTCAACCCAAAATATGTCCTGCCTATAGTGTGTCTAGGAACAAAGATGAAGACAGAAGGAATGGCCAACTAATGTCTGACCCAACTTGAGACCAATCCCATGGACAAGACCAATCCCTGACGCTATTAATGGTACTCTCTTTTGCTTAGAGACATACCGCTGGTATAACTGTTCTCTGAGAGGCTCCACCCAGAAGCAGATGGAAACAGATGCAGAGACTCACAGCCAAACATTAGGTGGAACTTAGTGAGTCTTGTGGAAGAGATGGGAGAAGGACTGAGGGACCTAAAGGGATATAGGGCCTACACATAAAGACCATCAGGGTCAACTAACCTGAACTCCTGGGGGCTCCCAAAGACTGAAACACCAACCAAAGAGCATGCATAGGCTGGAACTATGTCCCCCCCATGTATACAGCAGATGTGCAGCTTGATCTTTGTACTGGCTAGTTTTATGCCAACTTGACACAGCTGGAGTTATCACAGAGAAAAGGAGCTTCAGTTGGGGAAATGCCTCCATGAGATCCAGCTGTAAGGCATTTTCTCAATTAGTGATCAAGAGGGGAGGTCCCCTTGTGGGTGGTCCCATTTCTGGGCTGGGAGTCTTGGGTTCTATAAGAGAGTAGGCTGAGCAAGCCAGGGGAAGCAAGCCAGCAAAGAACATCCCTCCATAGCCTCTGCATCAGCTCCTGCTCCCTGACCTGCTTGAGTTCCAGTCCTCACTTCTTCAGTGATGAGCAGCAATGTGGAAATGTAAGCTGAATAAACCCTTTCCTCCCCAACCCGCTTCTTGGTCATGATGTTTGTGTAGGAATAGAAACCCTAAGACAGTCTTCATGCAGGTTTCCCCCAACAACTGGAGCAGGAGCATCCCTGAATCTGTTTGTGGATCCTATTCTCCTAGCTGGGTCTTCTTGTCTGGCCTCAGTGGGAGAAGATGCACCTAGTCCTACAGTGACTTGATGTACTAGGATGAGGTAATGGCCAGGGTGGTCTCTATCCTCTCAGAGGAGAAGGGGATGGGGATGGGTGGAGGGTCTGTGTAAGGGGAGAATGGGAGGAGGGGGCTGTGATAGGGATGTAAAGTGAATAAATAAGCTAGTTGATAGAAAAAAATGCCTCCGTTGCCTTCAAATTTTGGTGAGAAATCTTAAACAGTCAGTTTCCCACAATATTCTTTTCTAGGGGTATTTCAATGAAAATACATCTTAATAAGCTTTCTTTTCTCAACAACCCACCCACTTTGTAAAAAGCAAATGTATTCTATTTTATCATATTTTATACACTAGCTAAGCTCCTTAGAACCACAGATTTGGAAATAGAAGGAAGTAGATGATTCACTCAATCATCTTTGTTCACGTCATGAATGTGAGTAGTTATTGTCTTAACAATCTCCTTAAGACTTGTCAGTTTCTGTCTCTAACTTCTGAATTCAAATACCAAGAAGGGATCAAATATTCACTGGGAAACTTCCTCCTGGCAGGCTTATTCTCATACCTTAAAGTGATGTGCAGGCTTCACAGAAAAGGCAAATCGACAACTGTTTCACCCCGCCATGAACTCCGAGTTACAATACTGACTAGCCTAGCAAGGTGTGCCCATTTATGTAATAGTGGTGTGAGTATTATAAGTGGATTTAAGGTTACCTCCACAGGAGGAAATTACTATTTGGTACTATAAACTTGACCTATGACTATAAGAACCTATGACGGCAGATGTTCTATGTCCTAGGGGTGGGTCTAGTATTATTTCGCCAAATGAGTATAGCATCAAATTGAGCTCCAAATAGTTATCTTTCTACTCATCAATTTAAGTAAAGCTCTCTCTCTTAATTAGACAAGCTTCATACTTTGGTGGGAGGTAATTATCACAGAGACTCATAACTAGTCAGTAATTATCACAGAGACTCATAACTAGTCAAAATGTAGAGACTAGGAGTCTATGGAGTGGTATGAAATAAGACATCTGTATAACCCTCTCCACCAAGGCTCAAGAAACACCACACAAGGCAGGGTAGTCTCTTCTGAACACAACAGAGTTACTACACTCAAGAGCTCACGGGTAATGTGGCTCTCTCTAAAAGACCCACAAAAAATCAAGCCAGTCTGCTTTTTGACATGGATGGGGAGGAACTCATAAGACCCAACCCCTAGCTAAGAGCTCAAGGAGGAAGAATGAGTTTTCTTCCGAGGTGTGACCTCTGATATGTGCCCAAGTGTCAGAGGTTGACCACATACCCATGAGCCTATGGGAAGTTCTAAATGGAGTCAGTGACTTACTAAGAAATAAAAAGAGAGGAGACCATGAACTTGGCAAGGGCAAACTGGAGCAGTCTTGGGGAGGCTGAGGGAGGAAATATAATCAAACATTGTATAGATGCATAAAATTCTCCAAAAAAAGAGGTAAATTTATAATCACATTAAATTAGATTTAAAGAAGGAAGAAAGACTCCCCTATGGCTCAATGTTACCCAAAGGCTGGGGCCTATAGAAAAATGGATCATATTAGAGGCTACTTCTGGACATTCAGACCTAAGAAGACTTTTATATTTCTGGATGATTGAAACTATTGTTCATTATCCCAGGGCAAAGAGCACCTGTGATCTGCATGCAATGATAAATAAGAATTTGTTGCAATTGTAATTTTTTAAGGTGGGAAATAATATTTATCTTTTAAATGATTTCAGAATGATTTACTGGGCCTTTCTAATCTCACTGAAGTCATTCTTTTCAATTCTCTCACTCTCTCTCTCTCTCTCTCTCTCTTTTTAAAACTCCAGTTCCCAGAATACATCAAAGTCTCTTATATTTTAAAATATATGAAAAAGAATACTTGAAATTTTCTTTTTCTCAAACTTCATCTCTGAACACCACTGGGGAGGAATTATAAATAAGTTATGACTAAAAGCAGCCAGGTCTCTAGCTCTCTGATGAGCAAGTTCATTTCTGAATCAACAGTTATTTTTGTGAGTTATCAACTACTAAGTTTAGAACAAATAAGATTTCAGAGGATAGAATACTAAAGTCAGTTCTCAATGAATCAGATGCACCAACAGTCTATCATTTGAGCTTTGTTTCTAAGCCTCCAAAACTTATGCTGGGGCAGACATCAGCAATGTATAAAGCATCTAAACATATCAAATGCATCTTCTTTAACTGGATAACCAAAATATCAGAACTTAAAAATCATAAGAGAAAGAAGAGAGAAAAGGGTTTCTTGTCTTCTTTTCCACCTGTATTCTATTTTTAGGTAAAAGCAAATATCCTAGGATATGAGTTTTATTTTGGCTCACAATATGAAAGAGATACATTTTATAAGTATATGAATACTTGGTGGAGGTAAATGCACTTGTATGCATACTCAGTAGCTGAAGCTGCCTTTGACGTTCCTATTTGGTGCTCTCATGTTTGAAGTCTCAACTGCAGTAGTTGTTTGAAGCTAAAGAAATGGAGACCTAGAATTTTCCTCTCCTTTGATGTGGAAGACATGACTGGACCTCAGTTTGTCACCGTATATTCTTTCTGGACCTTATATTCTCATTACTTGCCATGTAATTTTCTCGAGTTACGAACAGGAAAATCTGCCTACGTTTTAGTTTTGTCCTTAGCCATAAAGTGTTAGCAAATGTAATGAAAGAGGTGGGCAAAGAAGCACGTTCATTGTTCTTGTTTCTGTCCAATTCTTCCACTTCTACAAGATGAGCATAGGTAGGGAAGTTCATCCATCCTAGCATAAAGCTATCAGAGAATGTGGACTAGAGCCACTCTCAGCATATACAAATGTCACTCTACTTGAGCTATAAAACTATTTCCAAGTTTACCATAAGTCAATGAAAGTGAGTTGAGCCTCAGACTTGCTATAAATAATAAATAATTGTTCTTTCAAGCTACAATAATCGTTTAGTGATCCATTATGCCTCTGTGGTGGTTTGAATGAGTGTGGCCCCATAGCACTGTATTTGAATGCTTAGGGAGCAGCATTAGGAGATAGGACCTTATTAGAGTAGGTTTGGCCTTATTTAAGGAAGTGTGGTCTTTAGGTTTGAGAAGCTCAAGCAAGTCCCAAGCTCAAGCTCTTGCTCTTCGTGATGCTTGCCAATCTGCATGTAGAATTCTTGATTCCTTCTCCAGAACCATGTCTGCCGGGTCACCGCCATGCTATTTCCCATGATGATAATGGACTAAACTTTGAACCCCTATAAGCCAGCCCCAATTAAAAGTTTTCCTTTACAGGCATTGCTGCAGTAATGGTGTCTCTTCACAGCAATAGAAACCCTAAGATATCTTCCTTTGGATCTAATGAAGTGATTTTTTTTTTTCAAATTAGAGAGAATGGGTGTCAGTCCTAGGGGTAGCTTTGTCAATCATTGACTCAAGTAAATAGTGAGAACTGAAGACCTACTATGTGGTGGTTGAAATTGAGGTCTGTATACAAACATTGGACAAGTACCAAAACAACATTGAAATGTGGTTTGTTGGAAACTAACCATTACTGTGGATGTACTAATGTATTTCTGTTAACATCTGTTAGAACCGGTGTTAGATCAAGAGTTTAAAAGACATAATAGAATAGTTGACCAAGGCCCAGTGAAGGCCAGCCTTAGGGAAAACTGGTAGCTGTCCACGACTAGAATTTACGGCTCAGTTCCTTTCAGTTTACTAAAAGGAACTTTTTCAAATTCTTGTGACCTGTGCTACCCAACACTCTTCCCTTCCCTTCCAAGTGTCCACAGGACCACCCAGCTCTCATCTTCCGAAGCCATGCAGGACCG
The DNA here is from genome assembly GCF_900095145.1 of Mus pahari. NCBI lineage: Eukaryota > Metazoa > Chordata > Mammalia > Rodentia > Muridae > Mus > Mus pahari. The sequence goes on along the minus strand of NC_034600.1, from coordinate 39,520,140 downwards.
TGAGCACCAATCATTGACACGGTCTCTGACCAACCATGCTTTGTATACCCAGATCTTCTCCAAACTTATATCCTATGCCAGCAAAGTTGTTGCTATACTTCAAAGCCCTCATCCGTGAGGCTGAGATTTGGCCACTTAACACATTTTAAGCTGTCAAAGAAGTCATTACATTTTCATAACATATAAAAGTTTTATATGAAAGTGATACTTGCTTAAAGCAGAATAAGGGGAAACAAAAAAGTGGAGTAACCATGTGCAATCACGCTAGTGATGAGCATCGTTGGCTCATTTGAACTTCTGTGGCGTGTAGGTCTATGTTCATTGCGTGCATGTGTGTGTGTGTGTGTGTGTGTGTGCGGGCGCGTGTGTGTGGGTGGGTGTAGGTGCATGCATGCACATGTGTGTGGACACATAATCAAAATCTGGGACTGCTGGCTGATTTGAATCCTAGTTTGATCATTTTGGGTAAGTTACCTGACTGTCCTACCATGTGGGCTCTACATTCACAGAATAGGTTACTAATAACACACAGTTCATGGATAGCTATGAACACAGATGTGGGTGTTCTTAGCTACAGTGTATGCTATGACTATGCATCATAGCACCAGCTGCCTAGGTTTGAACCCGGTTCTATCCTTAGCTGCCTCATTACAATGACAAAGTTTCTTCATCTTCATGTACCAAAATTTCCTCATCTATAACATAAAGGAAGTTAATTAGATCATGACAAAAGCCAATTCCCAGTGTCTCTGGTGTTAAAACGGAAAGGGCAAGGATAATTATGAACAGATGGTCCAAGATGAACTAAGACTTTCTGTCCGTGGGCTTCCAGCTTTCTATACTAAGATTAACTTCTATGGCATGGTGTTAGTTATATAAGTTTAAAAGCAACATCTTCCAGCAACCCACAGGAACAAAGAGGACAAACTCCGTAGGTTCTCAAATGGACTCATCGCCCAAGAAATATTAAAGATAGTCAAAGCAGTATACAATGTTCTTGCTCAAATGTTTGGACTCCCCCCCCCCAACCAATCCTGACAATTGATTCTCTATTACTTTGCTTTTGAATAACACCTAACATAACTTCAAAGTAGTGTTCCTAACACTAAATTCCTTGAAGCAGTTGGTTTTCGTTGTGCTTCAAAATAGACTGTCAGAATTCACTAGTATTTATCCCCTTCACCCCCACAATATTCTTTCTTTCATCAAAACAAGATATAATAATGCCTCTTTATTGTATGTTTAAGTAATGATGTAACTTTTATTTTACTTATATTTCTCCTAAATTAGGCCTGGAAACCACAGTCGAGAAGGAAGTTTTGGTTTCAGTATAGCATCCCTTGTAGGATTAAAGGGTTACAACTTTTATTCGGAGTACCACCGTTTGAGGATGCTGAGTGACATATCTAGCATCCTTTAAGGCTTGAGTTTGATGAGAGTAATATGGCAGATATGAAGGCCAAAGAAATGACCTGAGACATGAGGTTACCTTTATATTCTCATTTGCCACCTATGTATCTGAATTTTTGACCTAACTATAAATGCAGCCTTTTTACTACTCTTTCAGAGATTTGAGTACTAATAGGAATGATAACAAGTGATAAATTGTCTCTGAGTCCCATAAGCATAAGATTTCATTTTTTGACATGCGATTTTATGGGTCCCCCCCCCACAACATAACTTATGCTTATGATAGCTTGAGCATGGTGTCGAGGGCATGCTTTCTTCTGCCTGAAAAAAAAGAGAAAGAAAACGAAATGCCATTGTTTCAAAAATATCCCTCGACGCCATTGATGAGATTCAAAAGAACTCAGAGGATGAAAAGGATGATACAGCTTCAAACCCCAACTGGCTCCCTGGAAAGGTGAGTCACTGAGCAGGGCTCTGCATCCAGTGCTCCTGGGGACAGCTCACAGGCCAGCATCATCCTTTTGAGCTCATGGGGAGCTGAAATCAACCAAAATATCCTCCCTTGGAGGCCCTTCAGGGAAAGATTTGCTCAGGCTTCCGGGGGAGGTGAGGCAGCTCTACTCCTTAGATGTCTAAGATGAAGCCCCTGGGGTCCAGAGGATGCTAAGCAGGGGTCAGCTGGAACTTTGTAGAATTAAAAGCTTTAATTGGATCTTTTAGAATCTAATATTTTTTAAAATGCCCACCCAAGTCCAAGCCTATGACTTTTTTTTTTACAATTTAAACGGTAAAATGTGTAGGCTATTTTTATTCTTCCTTGGCTGTAAACTGAATGTGGGAGATTTCCTCTGAATCGATTCAGGAAAAAAAAAAAAAAAACCTTCAGTACACACCTGTCCAATCAATCAACGCTCTAAAATATTGACTTTCTAAAAATAAACTAATTCTACTCATATTCTCTCACTGTTTTACTGTTTTATTCACTACTGGCTGATAATTAATTGTTGTGCAATGGGGTATTTCAATGCACTTGATAAACAGCTGGGAGCACGCGTGACAAGTCTCCATGAATTCTTACCACAGAAGGTGCTCTGGGCTTGAATGTGTTATTTTGGGTAGTATTATTTCCTGTATAGCTCCATGGGAATAGCAAATCTAACAGACTGGCAGTACTTTTCACCCTCGGATGCCCAGAGAATTTGCCCTATGGATAATCACTGCAGCTGTGCCTTTTGGGGATTGGTTCCTTGGTTCCAGGGGAAAGGTAGAGACAGCAGGTAGTATTTGATGTTACAGACTGGTACTTGACCTCACTTACCATGTCCTCTTGTAGACCTACTCAGAGCTGGTGTGCCTCTTCTCCAGGGCTGTCAGGTTAAGCACAGCAGCAAACATTCTGTTTTAGTGACTAGCGATCTAGCCGGTCCCGTTTCAAGGTCATTTAACCTAACCCTATTTTGGGGTAGGATGAGCCAAGAGTACTAACAACCTTGTTATCAGAAAAAGGTAGCGAACTGCAACTTCTGTGAAAGAGGCTAGTATTCTCTGCATTTCTTTCTGAGAGGTGAGTTTGTAAGATATACGCAGAAACAAAGGGGAATGTTTCATGCCTAAACAAGGTGTTGCTTAAATCTAAAGGAAGCAACGTAATTGCAAAGCATGTTTTATGGATCTTCAGTAGAAAAAAAAGGGGGGGAGGGAAATCAAGGTGAATTTAACTTGAAGATGTTTTGTTTGTTGCTGTTCTTAAAAATACATTTGTTAACAGTGAATGTATTTTGATAATTCTTTCATGCAATATAAATAATAACACATAATCTAAAGGTTCTGTGGTACAATGTGGATGCCCAAGATTGAATTCCATTTCAGCCAAAACCTATTATTTGAAATCCTGATGTACCAAAGAGCCTTCTTTTCATTTCTTTGGAAATATGTTTCAGTGTTTTATAAAACCAGAGGGAATATGAAGTTCCCATCCTGCTTCATATAGGACAGCTAATACCAAATCCAAAAGAAATGGTACCATACTGTTTCCGTAGAAGCTTTTCACACTCTGTTTGAAACAGAGTGAATATATTGTGTAACAATTACTAGGTCCTTTTATTTTGGTAATTCAGCTTTCTGGAATTCCATTTGAGATGACTACCACTGACTATAGTAATGGTGATGGTAAATTGTTGCTTATTGAATGCTGTTTTGTGTGTGTGTGTGTGTGTGTGTGTGTGTGTGTGTGTGTGTGTGTGTGATTTCATATGGATGGTCATCTTTAAGCATCTCATTGTCTCACTGCAAGGTAGAATGTTGCAATTTCTACAGGCAAGGAAACTGAGTCCCCAAACCCCAGAGGAACACTGATGTCCCATAAACCAGTAACTTGGACGTAGCTTAGGTAGCTTAGACTTGAGCTGTTCTGGTACCACCGTAGTTGGCATGCTTTGCCTCTGACTTGGGTAGGAAAGGAACATTATCCCTTCAAGTTGTTTACATTCTTTTAGTCTTGAGATCTAGAACACTACAACTTACTACTGACTTGCTGTACATTAAGTCTGTGAATTGACAGCCTATTCAATTAGCAATTCTAACATTCCAGAATGTCATCTTCTTCATCACCTCCCAGTTTGTTTACAGAAGTTGGAGTTAAGTAACAGTCATTGGCAATGTACTACCAGAAAATCACTTTTCAGATCTGCTGTAGGCAGGGTTCATTAATAGCTTTTTTTTTAATTCAAAATCTTGTTGTCTGGATTCTATCTGATTATACTTCAAGGTCCCCCCCCCCAAAAAAAAAAAAAAACTTGCACCATTCTGGTTCTAAAACCTAAAAGACCATATTCTAGTTAAAGGCAAAAATGGTGCTTCTATCACAAATGAGAAGCCCTTTTATTGACCCACCCTAGATTCCAAAAGCCTTGTGATGAACAAAGTCTAGGGAAACAATGCTAATTCTCTTGCTCAAAAAGCCAGGTTTGAAGAAGCCATGTAAGAACTATGCAAATGTATAAAAGACAGAAAATTTAGCAGAGGTCCACGACTGACAATATCTCTAAAATATAAATAGTCATCTCTTCCTCTGAAAGCCTTTCTCAATTTTAAGGAGTCTCAGGGGTAACTGTGACAGATGACAACTGAAGTTGTCAGCATCCCCTTAATCAAATCTCTTGCATAGTGTCCATGGGGAGTACACAATGTCTAATGAGGTTTGGGGATGGTTTGCTAGACTAAGTTTTCTATCTGACACAGACTCTCATTAATTATGATTCTCCCCTAGAGGCCAGTCAAGCAGTGTATCCTTATCTTAAAAAAATAAAATAAAATTAAATTAAATTTTAAAAAAAAGTCTTCTAGAGCATGTGTAAAACCCAGAAAATAAAAGCACTGGTACTTTCTACCCTGTGATGATAATTTGCAAATGAGTCCAATTCATTGGCATAGACACTTACATCTGGAACATTAAGGACTCCTCTGCTTTCAGAGGTAGGAACTGAGGCTACTCTCACTGAAGTATAGTGAAAGGAAGTTATGGAGGTGAGAGTCCTACAGCCAGAGATGATCTTCACTAATGTATTTCTTGGACCTAACAGTGTTTCAAGATATTCCATTTATTGTATTTAACACAGTTTTTGGTCTTGAAAGCTACTGGGCCCCAATGAAGAGGTGATAAACATGAAAACAAACATTGCATTATTTGTTACTTACCCAACTGGCAAATGTTAATCATTTTATAGTGTGCTATATCATAAAATGCTTTGAAAGCAGTAGTCACAAGAGGTCAAGTTTGATATATTTTAATGGGACAGTTTATATACTTAAGGAAAAACTGTTTGGGGTGTTACTAAAATGTGAACATTGCACACATTTCATCACTTAGCTTTATTCATAATCCCTTTGTTTTTAATTTGAGACAGAATCATAAAACCAGACTGGCTTTTAATTCATTATCTAGCCCAAGCAGGTCTTGAGCCTGTGTTTCTCCTGCCACAGTCTCCCCAGAAAATGGGATTATGGGGCAGATACCACAAGTCCTAGTTCAAACCTTAAGTTTCTGTTTCCTCTGATATAAATGAAAAGAATACTTATTTGATATGAACAGGTAATTAAGTGTATGCTTCATCACTACCACTCTGTAGGTAATATCAACAATGAGAAACAAGCTAACATTGACCAATAGAAAACTGACGAAATTACGTTGTATCCACAGGGAGCAACACTGCAACTGTTGACAGAGCTGTGGCCGATCTACATCCAGGAAGCAGTCTCTTGTTATGGTATTAAGGGAGGTGAGCAAATAGCAAAGCTGGGTAGATCACTTACTAGGAAATGAGTAAACAGATGCATTTTCTCTTACCAGGAAATGCAACAATAGTAACTACATCCAGGAAAGGGGACTGGAGACCAGAGAGACTGAGCCGGGAAGAGTTCACTGAGTATGAAAAAAAAAAAAAAAAAAAAAAAAAAAAACCTCTTGATAGTAAAGAGAGTTTTATTCAAGTGCTTCTGTTAGCTACTCAAGCCAATTAGCCAAACAATCTATGAAACTCGGGAAAGAAAAGCTACCCCAAAACACTCACCTAACAAAGTTGGGTGAATCTGTCTCACTGAAATGACTTAGAGAAGTAGTTCTCGATTATTTTGGTCTCTGACTCTCTTTACACCCTCACGATAACATACAACTCAAAAGTGTTTAGCTTCTGTAAAATAATTGCCTTTAAAAATCTGAGAGACTCAAGAGTAATTATTTCCAAATTATTTCTCAAAACCGACTGAAAGACAATGAAAAGAAAACCCCTTTCCTCCAACATACTAAAAGCAGCAAAAGTGACACTGTTTCCTACTTTGCTAGCTTAACAGAAGACAGCTAGGTCCTTGGAACTGTATGTGTGCTTGGTCTACTGTGGCATGACATGCATTTGCTTCTGGTTAACTCCCCTGAGAAAATGGTCAGTGGAAAGGAAAAGGACATGTTACTGTTACTCATGGTAACACACGGAAGTAGATCACCACCTTTAAAACTTAAGATGGATTAAAGGCATATATGAGCTATAAAAAAAAACAAAAGAAAACACAATGAGTGTTTTGGGATGTTTGAATGGGCAAGGATGGAGGTTGGGTAGGACTCAAAAGTATAAAAATCAAAGCACAATATGACAAATGAGATGGTATCAACAACACGACAAAGGTGGTAACTAAAGAATGAGACAGCCTACGGAATAAAAGAAAGTTTTTATGAACTGTTTTTATGAAATATATATATATATATATATATATATATATATATATATATATATATATATATGGTTTCATACATAATATGTATGAAGAGCTTCAAAAATCTAATAGCAAGCAAGCAAGAACAAAAAGAAAATCTCAAATAGCTGAGTTAAAAATGGATATCATACCTAAAGAAACATTTATCAAAGGAAAACGTACACGAAGACAACGAGTGTATGGTAAAGCATTCAATAGCATTCATCATTGGGGAAATATACTTTGCAACCACAATAAGACACTATCTCACCCCAGTAAGAATTGTCAGTGTCAAAACCATTGAAAAAAACAAGTGCTGACAAGGTTGTGGAGGAAAATAGAATCTTGAGCCCTGTTGGTTCAATATGTATTACTAGAGTCATTATAGAAAATGGGATGGAAGTTCCTCAAATAAAAAAAAATCATATAATAATAGTGAATAAGTAATTTCACTATTAAATATTTAGGTATATTCTCAAATAAAATTATACTGAGGAAGCATTTAAACTCATATGTTTATTGTAGCATTATTAACTATAGCCAAGAAATGGAAACAATCCAAGTCTCCAACATTGAAGAATAGATTAGCAAAATGTTAATACAAATGTTATTAGTAAACACCCAATGAAACATTATGTGGCCATAAAAGAGAACCAAACCTTATTTTTTTGTGGCACGGATGGGGCTGGAGGGCATTATGTTAAATACAACTATCTAGGCAAAGGACTAGATCAATATATTTTACTTGCATGTGCAATGTAAAAAGTTGATCATATATTCAGAAGTTGAAATTAGACTAGCTGTTTAGGAAGGGAACAGGGAGACACTGATTGAAAGGTAGTAAGTTACATTGTAGTCATTGCATGGTAGGATGACCATGGATCATAATATACTAAACACTAAGGAATGTCCCAAACAATTTGGAATATTTTGGCATAAAAAAAAATGCCCCTACTAAACAGCGCAGTGCAACATATTAAAACCACAGTGTTGGCAATGGATTACCTCTTTTAAACTTGTTGGCCAGTGAGGTTCCATAGAAACTCAAATATTACAGCTAATAGTCATTGCTCTTAGTTACCCAGTAGAACTTCATGCTCAGTCCTAATTGGTGAAGATACCATACACTTGAGTCGTAGGACACAGAGAAATCAAGCTGGTACTGACCTGGAAGCAGCATCCTTTTATCGTGCTGGAAGCTGCTATGCACACCACTAAGGGAGAAAGGTAATCATCAACCTTACCCAGATGTGAACTCTGCGGGCTACAGTAACAGCCATCCTGGAAGGATATGCCTGCTGGTGCAATAGTGTTGAAGACAGTAAGGGTGTAACCAATAACTTTCTGTGCAGAAACACAACGTGAGTTTTCACTGTGCGCAGTAGTCACAAAAGCAGATTCTTTCATGCTGATGGCAAAGAGTTGGGTATTTATATCAAGAGAAGCAGAACGATGTTAAAAAGTGTTATAAGGTGGTAGATATTCTGATAGTACCTATTATTGGATGTTTGCTAAATGCAAGGTAATGTGGCCCATGGCTAGCTAAATGGCTAATTTCCTCATTATTCCCAATTAAAAGTGTCTCTTACCACCTGCCTTTTTGGGATTCAAAGACTATTGCTTGATCAGATCTGTAGTGTTTAACATTGCACTTCCCCAAAAAGAGTTTCACATGAACCTTTCTTACAAATGCTTCTTGGAGAAGTAAACTTTTAGCATGTTTAACTGAGATAGACATTGAATGTTACAATCACCAAATGTCAAGAGCATTATCTAAGAACCAGCTATTAATCAGAACTACCTGTACTGGGTTCATAATAGTTTATCACTTGGATCACCTGCCTAGGTTTAGCTTCAATACTTTTGGCTCAGTTCCCCAAAAGGCAAAATAACAAAAAGTCCTGTTCCAGATGTGTCTGGATGTGTTGCCAACCTGCTATTACAACAATATTGATTCTCTTATCTAGAGTTTCTATGAAGTCAGGTATGCAAATAAGTGTGTTACTACTGAGTCCTCCCAAGCACAGGGTTTCCCCCAAATAACTGATATATTTCTTCTTCTGCATCAATGAGAGCAAATGAAGTTGCTAAATTGGCTTGATCTTTGCTGTTAAAATAAACATTTTGGTTCAGTAGCATTAGCTGGGGTGACTCGTGTTTATCTCCTTTCCTGTTTCATGCCATTGAACATTTTGCTTATATAAAAATATGTCCTTAAGCCACATCTAATCCTTTTATGGAGTGATATGTAGAAATATACACATGGCAAAAAAACTTATTTTTAATTTTAGGAAGTCTAATTACTATATTAGGAGTTTAAGAATAAGTCCACGTGAGAATTTTATGACTAACACTTTTTAAATCTCACTAAAGGGCTAATAGATAGTAAAGGGTAAATGTTTATTTGCATCACTGCAGAAACAGATAAACGCCACACATTCATTATTTAGATGAGTGCCCAAGAGAGATGCCTTTATATTTGTCTTATTGACATAGTTTACATTACAAAATTCAGGCTGGTGGCACTTCCTCATGTAGGCTATGGCCTCACTCCAAGCTGCCGAAGCTCAATGTGGATCACGAATGATTTAGTAAAGGCTCACCCACCACTGCTGCCAAGATGAGGAAATTATATTGAAAAGCACATTCCAGAGAAAATGTAATGGTCTCTTGTCTAAGAAAGGTGAAGCCAGGACAAGACGTGGATTTCTAACAAAGAGATTAGAAGAGCCTGGAGAGAATTCATACAAGGAGGAAGCAAGAAGTAGAGTGTTACTACGTCACTGGGAATCTTTCAATTTATTATCTGCATACAACATGCACTCACATCTATTTAGATATACAGTATGATACACACATGTATACATACACCACACACACACACACACACACACACACACACACTCACATATATATTGCTGGGGTCACAGAAGTTTGTCTATATATGTCCTTAGCTCCTGATCTCCATTATTTATGGGATTAGTAATTTGCTTTGAGATAATGAAATATAGCAAAAGAGAAGGACACTAAAGTTCCCTAACTGGTTGGTTTTAAATTAATTTAAAGTATATATACCAAGAATTAAATAGATGAGCTATTCAAAGAAAGGTAGAAGAGTCAGAATCTGCTTATGCTGCTGAGCACCTTGAAGAACAACGCTTTTATGAATCACAGTTTCAATGACCAAGAGTTTGAAAAAAAAATCTACTTCATGTGAGAGTCCAATCTTGTCTGATACTTTGGATAAAATTTTGTGAAATTTTGGAAGACGACCCAGTTAAATTCATCCTGGTATGATGAGCCAGGGAACCTGAGATAAAGATGCTAATTTTGTGATAATGTGCTGTGCCAATATTTTTAAAGAAATCTAATATAATGCTACTCAGTACCACAGGAAGAGATGCTCTCCTGAAGAATGTACATTTAATACAAGCTTAGTACCTCTATATAACTGAAGCAATGTTCAGAGTATCTATAAATGAACACACATGCAAATAAAATCCACACACTTTCAAATCTGCCATCAAGGGAGAAAAAGCAAACTTGCTTTTGTTAACTTCATCTCAAAAGTGGTTTCTTGTTTTATCCCATACATTCAGATGAAGGCAAACCCATCTCGGTCTACTAGACACCTTACCATCAACACTGGTACTTTGTGTAGTTTATCTTTCTAAGAAATTAGTCATCAAAATTCACAAGCTCTTAACTGTATTACTCCTACTAAAGCTTCATCTATACTGATACTCATGAGTTCTTCTTGGATCCATCAATGGCTCTACCTGACCTCCCAGTCCATAATTTGCCCACCAACATCTGAGGCCTACAGTCTTCTATTAGCTCTGGAGGTCATCCCTACAATGACAAGTTGAGAAGCAACAGTGGAAATAAATGGCTGAAAATGAAAGAAAAGAAATGAGACAGGAGACCTGTGTGGAAGTACATTTGCCCATCTTGTGGGCTCTGAACATTTTTGGGAAGAATGGAAATCCTTGTTAGGCTTGCAACAGAGAAATGGTATTTAAAAGAAGTTCAGCATCATCTTTCAGTGTAGGAAATCATTATTAATTTGGAGATGAGTGTTCTCTTATGAATCAGCAAAATTCTTACAAGGGAAAAAAAACCTGTTTACTAACTCTCTAGCCTTGAAGAGATTAGATAAAATAATATTTGTTCCTAACTTTCTACTCTAGAAAAATACATTTAAAACCACTGCCTTGATGTTTTTAAAAACAGTGATTTCAGGCAAGCAGAATTTGGAAGAATAAACAGTATAAATTGCTGAAAGGGTCTGGTTTGATGACCCTTAATCCTGGCTCTTTCTCCCTTTTTCTGAACGCTGAAATGTGAAACAGTATTAACTATTCAAGAATACTGAATTAAAGCCTGCTGTGCGAGCTTAATTTCAGGGAATGCACGCAAGTCTGTACAGCAACAATGCTAGTGTATAAGATGAGAGCAAAATAGAGTTGGCTGTCAACAGGGAATATCCTCGCATTTGTTTAGTGGGTAACACAGATCAGTGGAGACATGCCAGGCATGATGGTTCACACTTACAACTCCCGTACCAGGGAAGCTAGGCCAGGAGGATCAGTCAGCTTCAAGGGCAGCCTCAGATGCACAGTGAGGACTATGCCAAGAGTCTCAAAACCAATGAGCAGAGAAACCCCTACTTTCAAGTGTGAAACGACACAGAATACCAGTCTCTGTCTCTACACTGAAAACGGAAAGGCTTTTTATATGTCACTTCTACATGTAAAACTCAATCCTAAAGTGGTATTTGAGACTATCTCCCATCTCTGGACAGTCCTGTGCACAAAGTGGCCATGTCTAAGCAGCTAATCTGCGGATGAGATGCTAAAGGGACATTTCTGGAGCTAAACTGCTAATCCTGTGTTCTTCTTCTTCATTCCTTGCTCCTTCCCATTCACACAGAACGTACACTCCTTGAGAGATTTAAAGGAGAAACATGCATGCTGCTGCCATCCAAAACATAGTGTCCAATTCTAATTCCCTGCAATTTAAAAGGGAAAATTCCAAGAACTTAAGCAGAGATCAAGGGAAAATTCTTTTCATGTGATATACCCAGATGACACAGATTTCTAAAGGCTAACACAGCGAGGGGGATGACTGGGCAGATCTTGAAGCAATCTGGTGATCATGTGCTATGCCATCGCTTGTTTTAAGGCTACACTTGCATGTGGGGCTGTTGACAGCTGAGCAGTGGGGAATCTGAGCTAAGGCTGCTAACTGCACAGCTCACCAGATACGGGAGTGGGATTTGCCATGCCAGCCATGCAGAAGCTTGATTGAGCCAAAATTCTGGAAGGAGAAAATACAAAAGGTTTTCTGCTCTTCAAGGCTTAAAAGTATGTGAGATTGCAAGAGACAGGACCATATAAAATTGGTAATATTTCAAAACTTTCATAAAGATAGGTCAACACTGCATTGAACAAATGAAGATGAGAGAATTCATCTAAAGTGTTTCTATAATATTGCATATATATACATACACATTATATATAAACATATACATGTTGTTTAGAGGCAGAGAAATAATTGATGATAGAAAAGAAGTCACAGCATTTATGGTAAGTTTGAACTCTGTGTTTTTGGAAATTAATGTCTTATGCCAGTATGTGCAAGCTAACACAATGTTCCTAGACGAGTAAAAGGGTTTGTGGAAATAAGAAATCAAAATGGTCTAATACAATATTTCGGCAGTGACACTAATTAGAAATAAAGACTTTTAGTGATTCTCATGAAATACTTGTTTCAGTCTTATCACTGTCTTGCAGCATCTTCAGGTAACATCACATCAGATCAATTCCCACTGTGGGATGGAAATTTTCATCACATGAATTGGCTTTGCATGTTTTGAATAAAAACTGGAGTATAAACATTGGAAAATTCTAATATGCACCAGAAGGGAATGTCAATTGCCAAAACAAAAAGTATCCTTGTGGTGGAGACACTCTGTAAGACTAGAAAGACAGAGTAGTCCTGGCGTGATGATATTTGTAAAAGGAAATAGTTTTATTTCTCTCTCTATTGGTTTCGACTTCTTAATCATTAAAAAAATTATATATATATAAAATTATTTGGAAACCCCAAAGTGATTTTAGATGGAGAAATAGCAAGTAACACCACACCTTGTTCATGTGCAAACAAAACGTTTATACCAGGATAGAGCTATTTTCCTCACTGCTGATTATTATAATCTAGGTCCCTTTATTGAATTCTCCCATCTTGATCAAACATGAGATAAAGGTAAAGCAAATGTAGCATTGTTTTGGAATGTAAGGATCTTGAACCCCACGTTTAATTTTCAGTTATGATGAATAAAATTCAACAAAGAACAATTCTGTGGGGGTAACATGTCTGAAGTCCTATCTTATAGTAAGCAGGTTTTGAAAGGAGAGCATAGGAAGGCTCCTTGTACTTGGTTTCTTTCATTTCCTGTATACCACTGTTGAAAGGGGCAACTTATATACTTGAGAAAACATCTATAGAGCCTCATCATAGTAGAAAGCTTATTTTCTTAGACACTTGCTTTTCTTTTTCCATTGTTCAGATTAATTTCCATTGAATACAAAGAAGGATTTGTGTTAGTTCTCTGCACCCAACCTTTTAAAACAAAGGATTTGAAAGTTCTTTAGGATCTATCACTGGCTTCCCTTTTCCCTCTTGTACTCTGAATGTTGTCCCCTGTCTGCCACCCTTAAGCTTCCTTTCCATGGACAAAGATTCTTTGGGAATTCTTAGTGATACCTATTATATTCCTATGATTTTCAAACTCATTTATACCACTCTTCTATTCTTCTGAGTCTTGAGATCTGACAAAATGAAAGAGTCAGAGCTCTGGAGTTAGAAGGTCTCTGGCTTTGACCTATAAGCAAATCTTCAAGTTCTATATGTCATCAGTTTCTTTGATTGCATATTGAGTGCTGGCTTGCTTGCTTGATTGCTAAGAGGATCAAGTACAATGTGATATCACTTCTTGACTAGCAGACCTGGGAGTCAATAAATGATGATGCTCAAAAAGTGGTGTTCATGATGATGACAATGACAGGGATAATGCTGATGGCAACTATCTGCCTGACATCTCTATTTGAATATTCATAGGCAAATTCGCCAACTTTCTTCAGCTGGTCTGGTCAGCAATATTACCCAGGTATATACCGGAAAATACCCTTGCTCTTCCTCACCAAACCTACCTCTTCCTGTCTGACTGTGATAGGTAAACTGACCTTTCCTGCTGATATCAGCCAGGCTTTTGATGGTGTAGTCTACCTGGTATCTATCATTCACCCCTTCTCCTGGATTGCTTTTCCAATATTTCAACTAGATGCTCCATCTGCAGACATTAATTACTTCTATTCTTCCTTTATACTACCAAGATACATTCCCTTTTTTAATACAACTATCATGGTTTTCTTTAACTTAAACCCTTTTTAAAGGAAGTTCCTTTAGGATAGTCAATTCTAAAACTCTCTAACAGTATCTTTTAAATACTGAGTTATAAATAGATGCCACGAATATTTTTTTTAAAAAGATGTAAAATTATTTTGTCCTTGACATGGAAAATTGCTAAGTATCCTATTACTAACATGGTGACCAGAAAGGATAACAAGGAAGAAAATAAATGTATATATTCTTTGTGACTATTCTATGAACTAATAGTGCTATGAAGAAAATATATAGTCAAACTGTAAGCATATAACCAAAATATATGAAAATATACATGCAAAAAATCATGTTTGCAGGCCACCTCTTTGTTTTCAGTGTATTTAAAACGACATACTAATCGAGTTTTTTAATTACCAAGAAAATGAAAAGTTAAGGAAGTACTTATAGGAATGGTTCATGAGAATAGCTGTCATAGAGAATATGGTTGTTCAGAACTAAAACAGCAAAGGAGAGTAGAGGATGCTTTTCATGAGTGAATGTTGTTGGCATAAGTGCTTGGTAGGTCTAACAGACATGGTATAACAAATGCAATATATAACAAATGTTAGCGGTCTAGTTAGAAATTATATGGAGGTAGGTAATAGCTATTGGTAGATACCAAAAACAAAATGCAACTGATGAACAGGAGAAAAAATCTTAGGCAAGTTTCAATAGTATGTAGACATATGCCATTGTCTGGATTTCCTGGAATTGATACGTATAGAAATAGCTGACTAGCTGGGCATGGTGGCGCACTCCTTTAATCCCAGCACTTGGGAGGCAGAGGCAGGCGGATTTCTGAGTTCAAGGCCAACCTGGTCTACAGAGTGAGTTCCAGGACAGCCATGGCTATACAGAGAAACCCTGTCTTGAAAAACAAAAACAAACAAACAAACAAAGACAAAAGCTAGAAAGCCTAGGATTAGGGATAGAAAGCAATAGACGCTCCCGATCAAAGTGGTTTCAATAGTTTGACATGATATTCTTCACCGTTTTCAACTAGATCAGTAAACCAATTGAAAGAAATGCATTAACTTTTAGTAGTTCACACACACACACACACACACAAACTTCACAATAAATGGGCATTTGTTCTAATTAGTTCAATGACACTATCTACAAAAACAACCCTGCAAATTTTATCTGATGTCAAATAATTGTTTGCCTTGCTTAATTTTTCAGACTTGATCCCACTAAAGCAAACAAGCAATTAGGATGACCTCTGAGAAGTCAAAAGGTAATTAATATTGTACGTTTTTCTTAGGTATTCAGATACTTATGGATTCCTTGATCATATTTTCCTTGACTACACTTAATAGGTCATTTGGTTTTATGTTTTTAAATCATCAGCCAACAAACATGTCTGCTTAGAAAATTTTAAAGTCTGGGGCTGGAGAGATGGCTCAGCAGTTAAGAGCACTGGCTGCTCTTCCAGNGGTCCTGAGTTCAATTTCCAGCAACCACATGGTGGCTCACAACCATTTGTAATGGAATCTGACACCTTCTTCTGGTGTATTTGAATAAATAAATCTTTTTTAAAAAGAAAATTCTAAAGTTATATCTTCTTTGCCATCATTCCTTCTCCATTATTAGCTCCAGATTATCATCATTTATTTCTCTTTAAAATTAGCATAAAAGTAACAGATTTCCCACTTTAAAACATGTTCAACAGCTTTAGCCACCAGGGAAATGCAAATTAAAACAACTCTTCAGATCTCATCTTACACCTGTCAGAATGGCTAAGATCAAAACCACAAGCTCATGCTGGCAAGGATGTGGAGCAAGCAGAACACTCCTCCATTGCTGATGGGAGTGCATACTTTAAAACAACTTTTGGGAATCAATATGGCAGTTTCTCAGAAAGCTTGTAATCTATTTACCTCAGACCCAGTCATACCATTCCTCAACATATACCCAAAGGATGCTTCCTCCTACCACAAGGACACTTGCTCAACTATGTTCATAAGCGCTTTATTCATAATAGTCAGAAACTTGAAACAATCTAGATGTCTCTTAACTGAAGAATGATTTTTTAAAATGCGGTACATTTACATGATGAAGTATAACTCAGCTATTTAAAAAAATGATCTGAAATTTGCAGGCAAAAGGATGTAACTAGAAAAGAAAAGGTAACCCAGACCCAGAAAGACAAACATGGTATGTGCTCACTTATAAGTGCATATTATCTGTAAAGTATAATCATGATACAATCCATGGACTTTGAGAGGCTAAGTAACCAGGAAGGCTTAAGTGGGGAGGGGAATACAAGGATCTCCCTGGGAAGGAGTAACAATAGATTTTGTTGGTGAACTGGGCACAGGTACAGACAGCATCAGGAGGGATCAGGTAATGGGGATAAAGGGAGAGAATATTGAAAGAGATGACTGGAATTAGAGAGCCATTATGGGGGCAAGGTGGAAAGCGAGCACAATGGAAACTTAAAGCGAGCACAATGGAAACTCCATGGAATGAATCTATGAGTGCAACACTAGCAAAGACCCCAAGTAATGGGAGACACAGAGCTGGAACTGGCCATCTTCTGTAACCAGGCAAAAGCTCAAGAGGAGGATTGGGATACCAACCCAGACACAAAAACTTCAATCTACAGTTTGCTATGTCTGCAGGATATGCTGGGACTGGAGCCTAGTGTGATTGTCAACAGAGAGAAAAAAAAGAGATTTTACCTAATAACTGTTGGGAGCAGATGTTAGAGTCTCATAGCCAAATATGAAGTAGAATTCAAGGAGTCCTGTGGAGGAGGAGACCGAAGGACTGGAAGAGACAGAGAAGTCAAGGACACAGCCTTTATAATCAATTAACCAGGTCTCAAGTGGGCTCACAGAGATGAGGGTGCCTGCTTGGGTCTGTCCTAGGTCCTTTGTATATATGTCATGGTTGTGCAGCTTGGTGCTCATGTGAAACTTAACCGTGGGGACAGGGCTTATCTCTGACTCCTTTGTCCTACTGGGTTCCCTCATCCAACCTTGATGTGAGAATACATGTGCCTGCTTTTTTGGATCTTGTTATGTCATATTTGGTGTCCCTAGGAGACATGCTCTTTTCTGAGGGGAGATATAGACAGGGATGGATGGGGGTGGGGGTGGGGAAGGGGAGGTAGGGAGAGAGAAGAGGGGAGGGGACAGAGAGAAAATTGCAGTTGGAATGTAACATATGAGGAAAGAATAAATTAAAAAGGAGAAAAGATAACAGGTTTCTTTATCACATTTCAATACGCTTTGCTTTGTCTGATCTTGCGCTAACATATCTCCCCGCCCTCTTCTGTGTGAACTCTCCAGTCCCCCTCATGCCTCTTTATATTTTCATATCGCTTGCCTTCTTTTACCTTCCCCAACCTCTTTTGCTAAGACTCTCTCCCTTGTGGCTTCTTTATAGGTTTATGGTCCATGTCCATGTTGCCCCATTAAGACATGTGAAGCTAGAATCAAGACATTGGTGAGAACATGTAGCATTTGTCTTTCTGAGTCTCAGCTACCATATTTAATGCTCTTTGGATCCACTGATTTTCCTAGAAATTTCCTTTTTCTCTATGGCTGAATATTTCTTATGTGTGTATGTATGTATGTATGTATGTATGTATGTACGTATGTACCGCCTTTTCACTGTCCAATCTTCTGATGATAGACTTCTAGGGATTTCCTTTCTATCTTGAAGAGTAGCAATATACATGGATATGCTAATATGTCTGCGGTAGGATATAGATTCCTTTGGGCATATGCTCAGAAGTGTTATTTTGAATCATATGGTAGTTCTATTTTTAATTTCTTTTGAAGCATAACTAGACTGATCTCCATTGTGGCTGCACCAATTTCCACTCATCCTACAGTATGCAACAGTTGCCACTTCTCTAGCATGTGTTCTTTCCTTTTTAAAAATTTGTTTGTTGTCTCTTTTTGTAATGATGATTATTCTGACAGAGATAGAATCTCAAAGTAGATTTAATTTGCATTTCCCTGATGGGTAAAAATGTTGAACACTTTGAAATAATTACTTATTGGCCTTTTGTGTAATTTATCTGAGAATTGTTCAGTTCATCACTTATTACTGGCACTTATTTTGAGTCTTACCTAGTTAATTTCTTCCCATTTGATGTTCCATGTACCTGTCAAATGAGCTTTAAATCTCAAAATAAGCTACATAACTGTTAACTTTCCTAATTAAAATCTCAATGCTTCCATGACATCTTGGAGAAAGTCAAAGAAGTAGTTGTTTCTGGCCAGTTCTACACAGGACATCTTTAAAACTATTTGAGAACTACATTGGAACACCACTTGATACTACAGCCCTACACCCTTTAGCCATTTACTTTATAGTATCTCTGGTTTGATCACAGTCAATGGTCAGCCATGCCCTGCTATGACCCAAATGCTTATAGGCATTTAGATAGAAAACTTTTGTATTTTAGCTTTGTCTTCTGTAATTTGTAGTTTCTTTTAATTCATTTTTATAGGTAGGGTTTTTTTTTTTTAAATCATAGCAAGGAGATCCAAACTATTCATTAACTACAGTAAACTTTCACATCAAAGAGAGTATTGGAAGCAATAAACAGACTGTCAGACCATTTGAGGGGCGCTATGTGATTTTGATCTTCTACAGATGGCGTGTCCTCAGTTGCTCCTTTATTCGTTCTTTTTCAAAACTTTTCACAAGTTACAGATACTCAAAAGAGTTTCTGGATTAATATTGACAAACTCACAATCCAGCTTTGGACAGATAACTTATTTAAAATGTCTCACCTTAAATTGGACATAGTACTACCAGAGGACCCAACAATACCTCTTCTGGGCATATACCCAGAAGATCTTCCAACTGGTAATAAGGACACATGCTCCACTATGTTCATAGCAGCTTTATTTATAATAGCCAGAAGCTGGAAAGAACCCAGATGTCCCTNAATAGAGGAATGGATACAGAAACTGTGGTACATTTACACAATGGAGTACTACTCAGCTATTAAAAACAATGAATTTATGAAATTCTTGGGCAAATGGATATATCTGGAGGATATCATCCTTAGTCAGGTAACCCAATCACAAAAGAAGTCACTAGATATGCACTCACTGATAAGTGGATATTAGCCCAGAAACTTAGAATACCGAAGATACATTATGCAAAACAGAAGAAAACCAAGAAGGATGACCATTGTGTGGATACTTCATTCCTCCTTAGAATAAGGAACAAAATACTCATGAAAGGATATAGGTACAGAGACAAAATTTAGAGCTAAGATGAAAGGATGGACTATCCAGAGACTACCCCATTCGGGAGTCCATCCCATCATCAGCCACCAAACCTAGATACTAATGCTCATGCCAGCAAGATTCTGCTGAAGGGACCCTGATATTGCGGCCTCTTGTGAGGCTATGCCAGTGCCTGGCAAACACCGAAGTGGATGCTCACAGCCAGCTATTGGATGGAACACAGGGTCCCCAACGGAGGAGCTAGAGAAAGTACCCAAGGAACTGAAGGGGGCTGCAACCCTGTAGGTGGAACAACAATATGAACTAACCAGTACCCCCTGAGCTTGTGTCTTTAGCTGCATATGTAGCAGAAGATGGCCTCTGATAGAGGCCCCTTGGTCTTGCAAACTTTATATGACCCAGCACAAGGGAAGGCCTGGGCCAAGTAATGGGAGTGGGTGGGTAGGGGAGCAGGGGCAGGGGGGTATAGGGAACTTTCGGGATAGCATTTGAAATGTAAATAAAGAAAATAAAAATAATAATAAAATAAAATGTCTCACCTTGACCTTGCTTGTTCTACATGCCAATTCCTCATGCACTTATGGTCTAAGGCTAGCAAATGAGGTAGATTTTTCTCATGTGAAAGAATGCATGCATATTCCTTTCCTTTGTTTTTCTATCTAGTAATGAGATTTGTCGTTATGATGTTTGAACTCACTGAACACCGAGTAGCATAGCATCATAAAGCAAATGGTAATGCAGGTGAGTCAGGCATGCCATTGCCATATCTCCTGTGAAAAATAACACAAAATTGTTTTTCTTTATTACATTCTTTTCTGCATAAAGTATTATACCATGATTTCAGAATGTTCTAAAACCTATCTTTCATTATTTTTCAATACATGGCTGTTACTTTGCCCTAAAGATTTCTCTGTGCCAACCGAAGTGATAACCTGTTCAACAGCTTGCTTGTTTAACTATACAAAAATAAAAGCAATATACTATCTCCAAGAAAAGCCTTTTGAAGCTAGGATCACTAGTTTGTCAGAATAATGAAGCATGCATGTTCTTTACCCATCCATCATGAGAGTTCTTGGATAATTTGATGGGTTCTTGTGTTATTATGAACAGGGAATTCACTTTTACAAGCTCTTCACATCTCAAAGAACTGTCAGGTAGTAAGGTTCTGAGTTATTGTAGACAAGTTGTATTTGTTTGACCCAGATGGAAAGAAGCAAAGAATTTGAGGTAAGATAATTTTAATTTACAAATAATGGCTAAATGATCAGCACTAAGTTAAATTACTTTGTAAATAAAGAAGCTTAACATTAGTACCTCATTTCCATCCTTCCTTCTAACCTTGACCATAGAGGATAGTCTACAATGCTATTGCTTTGCTGGCTTCTTGTTTTCCAGGTTGCTTTCCAGAAGTGATATTCCATTATCAGATAATAACTTGCCCCTGCTAACCCTCAATGCCTTTTACATAAAATAACTTGTAAGTCTGTTACTCTTTACAAAAAACCTCGTAAGGGAAATTGCCTGAATTTGGAATTATTTCTCTTAAATGTAATAGCTTGCAAGTTTTATATAGCAGGTAATCTTATAAACTCTTAAGTTTTATTTATTTAATAATTCTTGCAGCGCAAGTGACGTGACAGTACTATGCTTATATGGAAACAGAATTGATAATTGCTTCTATATGGGACTAATTGTTTGTTTAAAATGTACTGGCATTAGGCAGATAAACAAAGTTAAGTATACAGTTAACATATTCCAAAAGGAGAACGCCACAGTATTATGACAGGCTTGAGAGATCTGAGAAAACTTTGCCCAACATGTATTGTTTGGTGTAAAATGTTCATGTTATCAATGCTCAAGGATGGAAAGTTTTTCAGAACATCTTAAGTGAAGCAAAACACATATTGGCTTTTGTCGGGAAGATGCTCCGGCTGATGAAAAGAGGCCCACTCCAGTGAAACCATGGCTATATTCTTTCTTATAACAAAGACCTATTGACATTGGTAAATTTACTTGGTGGTTGTGTTCATTCTCGAGTTGTTAATATAAGTATTTATTTCTTACACTTATGTTCTCCTTGATCATTATTATATTGTTTACTAATTTTCAAAAATCTGGTTAAAAACAAAACAAAACCCTGCTTCTTATTGTTTGAAGATCTTTCTTCAGCTGACCCAGTGAAGCTTCCATGATGAGAACTTACATAATTAGAGTAGCAGACATCCCCTGGTTGAGATCCTGTTCCTCAATACAGCAGAAAGCCTGGGATGCTCAACATGATTCCAAGTAGTGATGGGAATGAGAAAGTAAATGGAGATGAAACCAACATCATATTTGAAGGATTTAAAATTGCTTCCAAGTAAGCTAAAAACACATCTGCCTATGAGGTGAATAACAAGAGCAGGGAAACAGTGTAATATTGTTATTGTGAACTTGGCACAATCACAATAGACAAAAGGTGTCCTCTGTGTTCAGAGAGAGTGGTTGTAAGCAAATGATTCTAAAATAACAACCTCTTTGTGATAATAATTCCCAACTTTTAATTGGCCTAGACCCATGTTTTATACTGGGGTTGATTTTGTAATTAGCTTATTTGGACCATTCAGTGGGTAGAATGGGTAAAAGAGCAAACAACCCTATAAATATTTGGGGTATGACACAGTCTCATTGTGTCAGAAAATCCGAGACCTGCTTACCAAGGCTGAATGTCTTTGGCTCTATTTCCTACCAGCAATGAAAAGGGACTGAGTTTAGGTTGATGGACCTTAATTCAGGACCAAGATTGAATCAGCCAGGTTTAGAAATGGCTGGAGGCTGCAGTTACAGAGATAAATTGGGTCAACAAGTAGTGGTTGAGGGAGCCATAGAAACAAACAGTACTTAATCCTAAGAACTAGTGAGACAATAAGCTTGGAATTCAATTCAGGTATCTGAGACTTGAGAACTGAATGTTGGCTCTAGGAGATAAGAGTCTAGAAGAATCCCAAGCTACAAAATTATCTCTTGTTCTCAGTGTGTGTGTGTGTGTGTGTGTGTGTGTGTGTGTGTGTGTGTGTGTGTGTGCGTGTGCATGTATGCATACATGTGTACTCATATGTTGGCATATTAAAGACTAACCTTAACTGTTGTTCTTCCTTGGACATCACACATCCTGTGTTTTAGACAAGGTTTCTCATCTGCCCGAGTCTCCTCAATTTGGTTAGCCTGGCGCCCTTTGAACCCCCAGGGTCTTCCAATCTCTGTTTGTCAATTCTAGAATTACAACAGTTCTAGGATGTCTGGTTTCTTTATTGGGTCCTAGGAATTAAACTCAGGTCTTCAGGATTGAGCAGTTTCCTCAGCCCCCAAGGCATCCCCCTTTATTATAACAAAGAGCACATTCAGAGCTAAAGGGAGAGGATTGGAACAGTAGAACCTGCATTTAAGAAAAGAGCACATGAATGAAGAGGGGAAATGGTGAGAGATAGGTAGGGAATTGGAAAGGAGGATGCTTTGAGCAAAATATATCATGTGCATATGAAATTATCAAACCATAAAAATAAATAATATATACACACACACACGGAAGAATGTCAACCAAGACACTGACACTGGTAGACTTTGAATGTCTTCAACACCAGGATATCAATATATAGTTTCATAAAAACACAGGTGCAGTTCAGAGCAACATTCACACATAA
The DNA here is from genome assembly GCF_900095145.1 of Mus pahari. Taxonomy (NCBI): domain Eukaryota; kingdom Metazoa; phylum Chordata; class Mammalia; order Rodentia; family Muridae; genus Mus; species Mus pahari. Next base: position 39,497,141 of record NC_034600.1, on the reverse strand, counting down.
TTCATCCTTAATAGAGTATAGAGAAGCTGATGAAATTGTGAGTACCATATCACATTGTGTTCTTCTTGTAAGACATCACAGGGAATTTCTTTGAATTCTCAGTGTTCAGCAAAAATGTATTCCTAAATCAACGCATTTGTTAACTTACTGCACACATGCATCGTAAACTGATGTTTTCTTCCTTGACTTCACTGTTAGAAAGCACACAGCCAAATCTCTGAATTTTCCTTGACAATTTCTCAATAATTAATGGTGTGGTGAGTTTGCTTTTATGTTGCACATGATCTTTATGCTGTTATTTTCTGTTTTGGGACATTTTTATTTTTCTACATTGTTCTAAATTATTTGACAATGCAACAACTTTCAGTTTTAGAGATGAGGAAGAAGAGAGGGCTGTAAACAAAATATATTGACTGAAATAGGTAGAAAATGCAAAGGGAAGGAATAGATCATTTATGTATATTGGAAAAGCAGTGTGTTGATTTTTAAAAGAAAAACAGAACCAAAGTAGAGAAAAGAACATAAAGCATAAATGCAAGACTTACTACCTCTTCTTTAATATACCTGAAACAATTGGTGGAGGTTTGCTCCTATAGAGGATGCAGACAGGGAGAGATGTGCACATACACGTGTACACAGAGACATGAAAATATAAATATGCATAAATGCAGAAGATTAACTTGGGTCATACTCTGTGATCTAGTCTTTATATCCATCCACATAAAAACACATTGAGTTCATCACTCGCCCTAATGCATATGATCTTCCTCAGTTTCTATTTGTAGTGGTCTTTTGTTGCAGGTATGGCATTGTTTTGACTTTAATGCTTTACCGAAAGATAGTTGGATAGTTTTCTGACACTTGCTATCATGTTTAGTGTAGTGTCCTGATATAATACTTCCTTGCTTATGTACTCAATTATATACATAAACCCAATTCCCGTGCACAGAATTACTTTGGCAAAGGCATGTGTACAAGACAATGCTACCTGTCACTTGATTACTCATTAACATTTTCCTAATTTATACCCTACACCAAAACTATCCATAAAAAACACAGTTACTTTCCTATACCTCCAGATCCCTTAAACTATTCAACTTTCTATTTCTTGAAAAATGATAAATGAAAAGTCGTGTAATGTATATTTTCAGGTTTATTCTATATCTAGCTAGATTTAAATTTTAAATATATATATTCATCAATAATCTTCCTTTAAAAATTACCTCTGATGTCTTTTGCTCATTTTCTTGATTTTTATAATTTTATGATTGACTTTACTATGGATTTTAAGTATTAGGTTTTGTGCTATGAGGTAAACGGTTTATTTGAATCAGCCAATGAACACCATGCATGAACTTAGCATGTGTACACTGTGTTGGGATAGTACCCTGACTGGTTCCTATATTTTATATATGCATAGGTCTCATTCTTCACTTCTTTAAATTCTACCAATTGATACAATTAATACTATACCACCTAGAACACTAGCCCGTATGATTTGTTCTGAAATGTCATTGGTGAAAAACGTGTTTTTCAGTATGTTCTTTACTACTCTTATATATACATTTCAAGGGAAATCCATAAAATTCTACTGAGGGAAGATATATATTGGTTTTAAAGATCTCTAAAGCCTTATCTGAACACACACACACACACTCTCTCTCTCTCTCTCTCTCTCTCTCTCTCTCTCTCTCTCTCTCTCATTTATAAAACACACACATGTACATATCATACTGCTTAACTTCATCACCCTAATGCAAGCCATCATTCAGATATATATGATGTTCTCCCAATAATTCTCTTAGTGGATTAAGTCAACCACTTAGTTAACTTTAAAACACAGTGTCTTAACTTTTGTATCCAGGACCAAAAAAATTGCAAACATGATGACCATGTTCCTGAACTCTGCCATATTCCAATACAGTGGATTATCTGAACCCTCAGATACAGAAGTTAAGGATGTACAGCACAGGCATCTGTTGAAATTAAAGGGGAAATATTCCTTCAGAGTTATTTGCATTCTAATATACATTTCTGTCTAAATTAAAGGAGAGGGATATTTTTTCAGTGTTATTTTCATTCTGATATAATTTTTTCATGAGGTAGACTAGAAGTACTGTCTCCCTTCATAACCACTGCGACTTCCCTCTGCCGTCATATTTTAAGTAGAATCATACAACCGGTACTAGAAGATATTCCACTATAATGAAGGTGCCATCAGCCTAAGGCTTTTAAGGCCTGTGTCTGAATTCTGTATTTGAAAATGGATATGCATCTATCTTTCTGAGAGACAATATTCCTTTCATAACCTCTGAAATGAGCAAAATATCACTGGCTTTGTGTGCTTCGTAGATATTATTAAGAGGATCAAATATATCCTGTCTGGGAGAGCGTAAGCCAAAAAGGTAAGGTTTCATTATTACTTCCACACCAAAATCTTATCATTTATTGAGCACCTGTAGAAGCCATACTTTATGCAAAGTTGTAAAATACCTAAAGGAAGACCACAATATAACCAATAATTAAGTTACAGTTGGAAACTCTGAAGTATAATATACAAAAGAATATTACACTCTCTTTTGTAGGAAGGTCCCCAAGGGTAGTAAATATGAATTCAAACAGATAATGGTTTTGTTGTTGTAATTTTTCAGGTTTTGAGATTATAATATAGTTATCTAATTTCTCTCTTCCCTTTCCACTCTTCAACCTTTCTCATGTATCCCCATTTCTCCTTTTCAATTTCATGGTCTCTTTTTCTTTAATTATTGTTTATATATGTATATATATATTCATATATGCATGTAAATGTATATATATACATATATAGTTGCACATGCATATATATGTATATACATATACACATATATGTGTATATGCATATATATGTGTATATTTGGGTATACATATTCATAAAATGAAAATGCAACCTGATTAGTCCATACGAAATTACTTATATGCACATGTTTTCAGGGCTGAACATTTGGTATTGGACAGCCAATTGCTATGTTCTTCCTTCCTTCTCTGGGAAAGACTACCTTCTCTCACTCATGCCCAATATCTTTTAGTGGCCCAAGTAGATATTCTTTAATTCTTTAAAAGAGATGAGAATGGCGTGGTACAGGACATAGGGAAGGAAATCTAGAAATAAAGAATATTTTTTCATGGGGGTAAAAGGTGGTATTAGAGACAAGACTTTACTTTTACATGGAGACAAGAATTTGAGTATTTAATGGGTTTGGTGGGATGGGTTGGGAGTGAGTAATAAGATTTTCTGTACGTAAGATAGACAGAGTTAACATCCCAATGTGCCAGACCAAGAGACTTAGATCTTATCTCACAGGCTAAAAGAAGTTGGTCTAAGATTTCACAAGGAGATATGACTGATATCTGGCACATAAGACAAACTGAAGTTAGTGGATACAGGAGCTGGAGATCACTTACAGGCTACTGCAAATGTTTGAAAGTGGTAAGTGCTTCACTGTGGGAAGTGCCAAAGGGAGGATGTGATGTGGCACTTCAGAAGTCAGGTTGGAAGAAATACCTCCGTGGTCTCTGACATCAAGAGTTATGGGAGAAGAGCCCAAGAAAACTCACTGGCTTAAGACAGTGAGATAAATGATGACATCATAGAGTAGATCAATAACTACAAGTGTGTACTCATGTCTCAAAGAAAACCTGGAGTGTCTGTTAACCTTTTCCATCTCTAACATTGTCTGAGGGCACTCAAGGCAAATGTGTGTGTATGGAGTCATATAAACTTAGTCAATGAGCTTTAAAAAATTGTAATGCAAACTGCCCTCTTCTCTGGGAGAAAATTAGAATTCCTATTTTTAAATGTAGAAAATGTTCTTTGTAGTAAAAATAACCACAGCATCCTTTGAAATATAATACAGTGCTACTTAGAATAATCCCTTAGCAGTGTTTCTGATACAAGTGTGGACTATAGGTTTTAAACTATTGATGCATATGTATACTATATATTTTTAAACCTGAATGGGTAATAGGCCATAAAATGGATGTACTTTTAACCATATTAGACTTGAGGCATTTGAATAATTTAAAAGGTATTAATTTTTCAGATAATTAATTCATGTAATGTTTAAGGAACTTTTTCAAGATGCCTCTCTAAATACACACTAAACTAGTAAGCAATCCATCACTCTGTGTGGTCTAGGGTGAAGTGTAAGAATCTATTCACAAAAGAGAATGAAAAAGATGCAGTTTCTGAAGTCACCTCTTACAAATGTCTGAATTCTCTGTTTACTAACAAAGTACATGATATGGTGATTTTATGGTAATTAAAATTATTTTAGTTTTAGGTTATTACTTGGAAGGTGAGAACATTGGCTGTCAGAGGGCCATTAAGCCAGGAACGGTGACCTACGCCTGTCTCTCAGCAGGCATGGCGATCAGGAGTTCAAGACAGTTTCAGATACATGATGAGTTCAAAGCAAGCCCGGACTGCACGAAATCCTGTGTCATCATGAAACAAAACAGAGCAAAACAGATGGCCACAATATGGAAAATGTGAATTAGTTGTCAGAAGATATGGAAAGTGTAAATGGAGTATCTGCATCTGCTAATAAACTAGCAGAGTAATTAAACCTCTCAGGCAAGAATTCTTCAAGGGTAAATTACGGCTGGTATTCAGGGAGGTTGGTCTGTTTATGGACATGGTACCTTTGTCTCCTGCCACTGATCTAAGAGAGCTACTGAAGTCAGTTTGAAAAAGGCAAGAACGCACCAATATTGTATTTCACAAGACAATTTTCATGGGTATTTGTTTCTAGTCCCTCTTTTTAAACTCCCCCCCCTTGCCTATTCTTGTCCAGAATTTCCAATGAAACATGAAAGGTTCAAAGTTTCGGAACCAAATTATAAGATGACAGACTCGGAATGTGTTTCTATCACATTAAAGCCACAAAATACACGGTCAAAAAGTATTTTTAAAAACCTAACAAGATAATCTTTCAGTGGAAGTAAACAGGGGAAGATATTAAAATCAGTTTTCTTTCTAAGTGTTTATTAATATTTAGGAAACATATAAAAAACAAAATAGCCTTTTTATATTGTTAATAATTACTGTCCTTACTTAAATTTTCAATGTGTCAACCTCATACTGACTATAAAATATTAAAAGAAAAATATAAACATAAGTTATTCTTCATAAAATCCACAGACTTGACTTTATTGGTATACCCAGTGTAAATAACATTCTTAAACAATTGCTTTGATAACATGAAATGCAAGATTGGCCCCACAGACTTAGAGTATGTTTACACACTTCACTGAAGAAAAATTCTGCAATGAAAGTCTCTCATGAAACCAATCAAAACCACTGGAGAACACCTCTCTTAATCCTGAAGAGGAAAGCAAAGTTTTGATTAATATTTTATTAGTGGTATAGTTCTAACCAGGGCTTAGCATGTTCTTTGCAAGTGCTTCATCCTCATGTTGATTTTAATAGTACTGAGATATTGCAATATACAAAATTTTCTTTCCTTCATGAAAACTCCATATGTTTACAAAGCCAATGCCACACCAATATTCCAGCACACCTAGGTTTACGTTTAGGGTGATGAGAGGCTTCAGATGTTCTCTCACATTCCTAACTCAAACATCACTTTCATGATATTTACATCTCTGCCACCTAAAACTTTTTTTTATACAGAATCAAAAAAAAAATCACCTATGATGTTTAAATCTCCAAACCTCGTTCTTTATTAAGAATTTATATCTATTTCAAAGATTGGAAATAAACATTACGGATAAAGAAAACATTTTGTTATATAAGGAGAAGTCAAAGAAAGGGCTTTTATCAGTTAAGGTAAATGGCTGCCGTGAATTTGAAGGCTTATTAGTTGAAATGATAAATCTGGTATTTTAAACGGTATTTTAGCATTGTTTTCATATTTCATTTTGGTCTCATGATAACACACAGACTCACTTACTTGGAAATTTTGCTCTTCCAACTTTCTCCTATATTGATATTTATAAATAAATCTACCGAGTTAGATACATCTTAATAAAAATATGTTTGACACATTCTCATTTTCCAGGAAATCAAAGGAATTGACCATCAATATCTGATACCCATCTCTTTCCTGTTGATATAAATTTCTTCATTAAAACAAAATACATCTTTGCCATTGCTGCAGATATTATAACTGAGTCTCAAAACTGCAGCGGAGATAATAACATCTGGACATGCTGCTGTACATGCCACAGATAGCATCTCAGAGCCATGTCATTTTCATAACCCATAGGCAATCATGCTTCCAGACATTCATGAGGCCTTTCCCATGCATTAATCTTCACAATTTAAACCCCTATTCAGATCATAGTGTGTGTGTGTGTGTATGTGTGTGTGTGTGTGCATGTGTGTGTGTGTGTGTGTGTGTGTGTGCCTGTGTGTACTTTTTTGTTTGGTTCTCTTCTAGAAGAAAAGGGAAAACAAACTGAAAGGTTTTCATCTGTCTTAATGTCTCTAAACACTAATTCAGATTTATTATTGTCAACTAATTACAGAGCTTGCCCTGCATGATAATGGACACCAAGTTACTTTAGACAGGACAAGTTGAGAATAAAAGTTAAAAGTTCTCATTGCTTCCAAATGTGTATGCTGTCATTTTCAGAATGATTTAAATATATCCCCTTTTGTTTATCTGGATGTATACCCTGTAGTATACATGGACATAAATTTCATGCACAGTCTCACATATTCATGATGCTGTCAACTTTTGCCAGGAATCACGTACATTTATTTCAGCAGGGCCTTAGCTGAGTCAGGAGACCTGCATTTCTGTCTCAATTCTGGCCTGTCTACTCTATGTGATGCCAAATAAATTACTTACATCCTTGAGGGCCCAGTGTTCTTGTCTATAAAGTGGAGATGATGTAGTTGATATTAGCATTGTTGGAAGAACCTACTCTGCCATGCCTTCTAGACAGGAAACTTCCTTAATAATTTGAAAGCGTTGCTACCACTTTCTCTAAATAATGAAACTAATACCCATGACTTCTTGGAAACACATTGATTTGCAAAATGAGTTTTATTAAAGAAAGAATTCTTTCAGTTTGTGAACATGTGTGAAATATTCAGAAAGTGATATAAAGAATTTAAAGTCATGAATCCCTAAATAAAATGGCAATAATATATCATATGAGGCATAATAGGAACAACATATAAATATTATACATCTTAGATTTATCTGAACCATTCAACTAAGGAATTTCCGATATAACAATCCATCAATGTATAGAGCACAGTTAAAATTAAGCTCAAAACAGTGATGCAAGTTCCATTCCAAGTTGCTTATTTTTCTCAGCTCCACTCTCTCCATACAAATCTATTTTATTAAAAACATGTAGTCAATCAGGAGATTTTACAAAAGTAACCAACCTACATATTAAGCTAGAATATTCTTCTTAAATATTTGTTAAGAGCTCATTACTGCATCTTTTGTATTAATAGGTCAAGTAATATCCTCGCCTCTACACTGCTGTCATGGGCCTCTATGGCCTGATGCTCAGCCACTAGAGAGCATGACTACCTCTTCAAATAAAGAATGAAACTACATGTGTGATTGAACATTATGTGTTACAAAGATGAAGCTTGCACATTGATTTATTAATCTCTGTAATCAACCTCCATCATTAACCTAAATTGAGATTGGCTATGGTCCTTATCTTTTGACTCCAACAGATACGGTGTCATCAACAAGGTATCCAGAAGCAAGAAAGGAAAAGAGCCAAGTGATATATGCCAGCTGGGAGAATGCCCGCACGTGAAGGTTAGGATGCTGAATGGCTAGGTGGTCTTGTTGGGAATACAGCACATGGGGAGACATACTCACAAATGCACAGCCTCACACAAGCATACGGTTGAAAACCATTATTACTTTCAGATGAATCCAACCTATTGTCAGTAAAAGCTAGACAAATAATCCCAGGCCCAGCTTTCCCTGTTTATACAACCAGTTCTGGTGTACAATTACCCATGGTCCAGTGTGGGGGCTGGATGTAGAGGCATCAATGGCCACCCCAGCTAAGGCTAGATGACTGTTCCATTTGCCAGCAAATGTGGAAAGGAATAGAAACTCCTAGAACCCTTGTGTGATTCTTGTGTGTGCATGTATGTAAAATTCACCTCTCCCTCTTCCTCTCCCTATCCCCCCACTCTCTCCTTCCTCCTTGGTGTGTGTGTGTGTGTGTGTGTGTGTGTGTGTGTGTGTGTATGGGAAGGGATCCATGGCCTTAGGACCAAATAGGACCAAAATCCACCTCCATACTTGAGTTAAGAATGAGGTGATTGCTCAGCCACTGTAATTGTCCTTTACACTACTCATTTCCCGCGGCATCTATTAAAACTCCCAGCTGACATGTAGTTTCCCTGCCCTGTCTTCCGGAGCACTTTATGTTAAGGGGAAATCACTATAATCACATCTCTATCTCTTGCTTGCTACTAAAATGAGGTGCTTTCTTGCAATGATGGTTCAGGGACCACCGATCCATCACATTCTGGGTGTATACGCGCTCACACACGCACCCACGAGGACACAGTAACTCCCACATCATCCTCGCTTCCATCCCTCCTCCTTCTCTCTCGTAAGGATTGCTGAACATTTTGCTCCAAACTCTCCAAGTCACCCACGTGTTTGTTCTCCCCTTTGCTGTTCAATTTACTTCTGGACTTGACAAGAGTTGTGCTCAAGCTGTATGTGCTGCAATCTTGCGAGCGAGCAAACTGTCGTCCACACCCTGTGTGTGCACTCTCTGGTCAGATCTGCCTGGCTGATCCCTCCTTTCTGGGGCGAGTGGACAGATTTATGGGTGGTGTCCAAGGTTGCACTGCAGCCTCCCCCACCCCCAGCTTTCGCGCCTTCACCCTCCCTCTACTAGAAACAAACTGAATTAGGTTTCGTCTTACTGCTGGGGTGGGATGGAAATGAGTGGGGAGAGGGAGGTGTATGGCGCAAATAAACCAATAAACCGGTAAAAGACATCACACACACACACACACACACACACACACACACACCACTGAACAATTACATTTTACTTTCAGGTCTATTACACACCTGAATTATATCTTCTAGGGCAAGGACAGACACGCCCCTGCTCACCCTCCCTGAGTTTTCTGAATTTGACCCTGGATTCCAAGATTGGTGGTGACTGGTTAACAGGGAGAATGGGAGAAGAGCGGAGGTGACCCTTTCCCTGAGTGGGGGAGGGGGCGCTCTCTACTCACCGTCTGAGTCCCTGGAAAGACGAGGGCCAGGACATCCTAGATTTCTTCAGGCCCGGCCGGTGACCAGTCTCCACCGCGTAGGAGGTGCGGTCCATGGCACGGCAGTACAGGTAGCGCTCGGTGTCCGAGTAGCCGCGGTGCCGGACGCGGCTGGCCCCGCTTGAGGCGTAGCGACCACGGGTAGCTCCGGGCGGTGGCGGGGGTGGTGGTAGTGGGGGCGGTGGCGGTGGCTGCAGCTGGGGCTGGGGCGAGGGTGGTGGCGGCGGGGGCAGGTGGTGATGGGGGTGCAAGAGGCGGAACTGGGGCTGCCGGAGCGGGTACTGGTGGTGCTGCTCGTGCCTCCAGAGATGCTTAGGGGCTTTGAGAGCGGCCCCACCAGCGCTGTCGTTGCCCTCGTCGCTGCCCGCCCGGGCCGGCACGCTGCTGCCCTCTGCCTCCATCCTGGCCGGCTCTGTGCCCCGCTGCCCCGCCGGGTCCACCACACCAGCCTGAGCGCCTCCCGGCTCCTGCTGCCGCTGTTGCTTGCCGAGGCGCCAGAGGCTGGGCTCAGCTTCCGACTTGTAGCGGCCAGAGGCTCCTGGCCACCGAGAGGGGGCTCTGCTAGCGGGGACGATCACAGAACGCCACAGGGATCCCTGCACCGTAGCAAAGGCAGAAAGGCGCGCTGGATGCTCCCAAGTAACCAAGAACTGGCAGGCGAGGCTTCTCTGATGGTCGGTTTCTTTTTCCTCTCTCTTTTCTCTTCGTTCCTCCGGTGAGATTAGGGACTGTTGGCAGCTAGTGCTACAGGATCTGCTCTTCCCAGCAGTAACCTGCTCTTGAGTCCGGGCACCTGAACCTGGATCTCAGAGCTGCTGAAAAGTTGGACAGCTCCCGACTGGCCAGCAGGAGCTCTGACTTTCTCCAAAAGCACTCCAGCCAGTCAGGAGTCAGACCTGCTCTCTGGATCCTTCCCCTCCCTGTGCCCGCGCCTCCCTCCCTCTCTGCTCCCCACTGCCCCGAGGTTTGCTCTTCGACGCTTGACTAGGTCCTCTCCTCTCACAGAAATGGATTTGATGATTCCTGACTGGTTCTCAGAGCTTGTGGAAAATGAGTTGCAGGATGCAGACTTCCAAAGAAAAGGGAAGCTACCTGTCAAAGTTGCAAGGAATGATGCGTCTGTGTGTAGCTACGAAAAAAAAAAATGGATCTGCACGAAGATCTAATATTTTAGATTAGTTTAGTCTATTTCTCTGCCATAGGATTAAATATTCTATGAATCTTTCCTACAGCAGGAAAATTGCTCACTATTTCCTTCTGGAGATACTCCAGCTAGTGTTGTGGTCCTGGAGAGGAGAGGTAGCTGGAAATCAAGATGAACAGTCTTTTGATTAGGAACGCACAGCTGAGCTCTCTGACCAAACTTAAGGTTGGGGTACCTTTTCCATCACAAATGTCTGGTTATCTTCAGGGGCTGCTACCTTCCGAGCTTGACTGCAGTTTGCTTTTCTGTCACATTTAATAGAGCCTAGCTCTATTACCAACGAATTTAAAAACCTGCTGTGCCATCATTCCACAGAAACAGTCACCATTGATGCTACAGTCTGTATTCAACTTCCGTCTCCTAGAATTAACATTTTCCTTCAATATCAAATATTTTTAAAATGTTAAGGTAATTTCATAGCACTGTGAGGACATTTCACACACTTTCTTGGAGATGGTTGTATCACTGAAAAGTCATATGCCAGCTCCTCACTATTCATTCTACCATTTGTCACTGCAGAAGTCACCATGGTACCACCCATTAGTTGTCAGATACTGAGATCTCACAATAACTCATTGGCAGCTTAATCATTCTGTTCCCTGCAGAAAGTCATGACATAGCTGAATGTGTACGAGAGTAGTTAAGAGTCAGGAAGCTTCAAAGTGTTGAGAATCCAACCATCTCTACACAGTGGCTGCTCAGCAGAGATGCTGTGAGGTAAACAGCGGTAGAGAAGACAGTGACGATAGATGTCCTTTGCTCAGAGGTAAGAACAGCCCATGAAATACACAAACATCTTCTTCTGGAAATGGCAATAGTTTAATACAGGAAACAGGCACAAGACCCCTGGAGCAGCTGTAATGGCTACTCATGATTGGAAATGTCCCTTTCCTTCAGTCTTGAGCCTTGGGCATTTTGCTCACATATGGACCAGGCATGAACTCCGAGAAAGGAGGTCCAGAGAGGAAGGAGGCAAATGTCTCTGGAGCACTATTTGCCCTATGAAGGATGTAAACTGTACATGACTAAGCATGCCTGCCTTGGAAGACACAAGTGTGACACTGATGAAAGTATATTCTGTTTCCTAGAGGGAATTGAGCCAGTATCTTCCCAAAATGTGAACAGAAAGAAAATAACAAAATGTTCTGGAGCATAATTATGTTTTAATTCCTTTATCCTTCTTAGCCTTGTTAACATCTGGAACCATTTCAATGAAGTGTTTCCCATCCATTTCCTTCCCCAAACTGTACTACTATAACTCCACCTAAAAGCCCCAACTTTGAAGATAGTAATGGTCAAACGATTTATGGTCCCTTTCAGCAGGTTAAACAGAATGATTCCAATCCGACCTGCTTCTCATTGCCAGTTTGCTACTTCCATGGGACTGAGGAACATTTTCTTCTATCCATCACTGCCATTGTGTTTAAAAGGCTTTGCTTTGTTCATAACGTAAAATTAAAGTCCAGGAATTCTCTTAAGTTCACAGAAACCATTTGACATATTCCCTACTTGCATAATTTTCAGTCTGCCATAATTCCCATAGACGATTGATTGTTTAAAAAAATTATTTAAAGTTTATGAGTAGAGTACACTGCTGTTGTCTTCAGACACACCAGCAGAGGGCATTGGATGCCATTACAGATGGTTGTGAGTCACCGTGTGGTTTCTGGGAATTGAACCCAGGACCTCTGAAAGACCAGCTAGTGCTCTTAACCACTGAGCCAACTCTCCAGCCCAGATTATTGTTTTTTAATGGATTGTTTCCTATTACTTAGCCCTATTATTTTTAAAATGAGACTATACAGTAATGATTTAAATAATGCTTGATAAAGTTAGAAATATTGATGGTTCTTGCCAGATATGGAAGAATCCTAAGAATGATTTTTTCATCAGTAGTTAGTAACTTTGCCTTGTCTAGGGAACATCAACAGTGGGGATTTTCAAGATTGGGGGATGATACCTAGGTCAGTGTTTATGAACTTTGTACTGTCACAGTCAGCTTGAGAGTTAATTCAGAATATATAGGCATAGGCTCCTTAAAACAGGACAAGACTTGGGGCTTTATATTTTTGCTAAGTTTGCAAGTAAAATATGATTGAGAATCAAGCTTGTGAACCAACACTCTTGGTTGCAAATTAAGTGACTGTCTTAAAGGGAGGACTGAACACTCTTAAAATGAGGATGCTCTTTGGATATCTTTGTTGATCAGTAACTACAGATCCAGCCCAATTCTTCATTGTGTAATTACAGAAACGCACCAGGTGCTATTGCTTCTCCTGTCAGAAGTCTCAGACATTCCCAGTTAGAAGAAGCTTAACGCTCAGTTCTCAGGAAAAAAATATATTTTATTGATTACTCCGTTTGCTTCCGTGTTAAAGAAAACCACGTACTGCTCAAAGTTGAGCTCTCCCTCTTTTCCATTTAAAATCTCTTTCCATTAATGTGGGGCGTCTCTACCTGTTTGAAACAACAAAAAGGTACGAAGTTCCTCTGACTCACTGGCTTCCTCTGGCTCTGTCAGATGAGTTATTTTCCCCCTATTGATTGATTGGTCACAGGTCTTAGAATTTTACAGGGCGCAGTCTGGGGCAGTCTTTGGGAACTGGTTAACATGGAACATTTTTGAATATTATCATTATTGATCATCTATATCTGTATATAAAAAATAGAAAATCAGGTAAACAGATAGTCCTCTTTTCCTGAACAAACTGGTCTCAGTGGTGATTTGGTGCCATGAACATGAATTAAAGAGTACACATCACCCCCTCTAGTGCTGACACATTTCAAGTCTTCCCTAATGACAAGATCAATCACTCAATGTGCTCTTACTAGCAAGGGAGAACATTCTTGTCAATAATTCTGAGGAGGAGAAAGATGTCAATTTACAGCTAACAAGAAGCCAGCACCATTTTTTTAGCCCAGAATGCAGATTTAAACAATATGCTGCAACATTTAAGGGCCAATGCTTACCTTGATGACAAGAAAACAATATAAAGAGACATTTACTTTGCATGTATTCTATATTTTATTTGTTAAGGGGCTGCAATTTGGTAACAATCCATTTGACATTAGAAATTCCTTCTACCAGATACTGTGTTACACAAGACCAAACTGTTGTCTAGTTAGAAATATCCAAATTTTTGCAGAAACTTTCAGATTTCACCCAGGTCCTCACTATTGAGTGGAAACTGGCACCAGACACTTTGTTATGATGTAGGAAATGCTCTTAAAAGTATAAAATATCTAGACATATATTAGAATAAATACTATTAAAATTTCTATTCCACTTGGTACAATTAATATGAGCTAAAAAGGTTGCCTTAAATATATTTGTTTTTGCTTACGACGATATTAACTCTGCATCATTGTAGGAGCTCAACCTGGTTTATGGCTCAATGTCACCAGAAACCAATTTTGTAACACTCTAATGGCACTAATCTTCAGGGAAACTATTGCTTATCTATAAGTGCCAATTCCCATGAATACTTTGGTGTTTAAGACATAAAGACCCACCAAGAGATAATGCTTATGACAGTTTTGTGTCTTACAGAGAAAATAATAACTATCCAACTTTGGTTAGTGGTCTATACTGATATATCTGCTATAGACAATAGAAGGAATAGGGTAGGGCGTTTCTGTTGCTTCTCCCCAACCTACACCGGAGAGGGAGGGAATTTTAGGAAAGAAGAATTTATTTTGATTAACAGTTTCAATACTTTTGGTTCACAGTTGTTTGGTTCTGTTTTAGTCAAGCTTGTAGTCAGAACAAACAGCACAGTGGGAACTATGTGGCAGAGCAGAGCTACCTTCTTCAGGGTATCTGAGTAGAAGAACAAGGAGGAAGGGGCCAGGTATGAGCTATACCATACAAACATATGACTCCAATGGCCCCACTTCCTTGAATCAGCACCTATATTCTAGTTTCTAGCATAATTCAGCAATGTCTTCAAATTGTAAATCCATCAATGACTTATTTACTTTATTAGGTCAAAATATTCAAGGTTTAACTCCCCCCCACCCCTGCTCCCTGCAAATCCTCACCTTTCAATGTTGCTTTTGTGAGCAAGCTCTCAACTCTAAACCACAAGGAAAAATATCCAATTATTATGACATTGTGAATCTTTTAAAACAGTAAATATCATTGAAGTCAATGCTATAAGAACATGTTGAAATAGGCTGTTCTTACGATGTATAAACTCACACAGGATGTGCACACCACATCTAAAGACTAGCATAAGCAAAAGCATAATAGAAATAAGGGTTCATGGTATATACAGAAAATGTAGGAAGTTACATAGATTCGTGAGGAGCACAGATGGGCAAGCTTGCATGTACCAAGGGAAGAATGACCTCATTGTGTCTCCCCAAGGCAATGTGATAACTATACCACATCATCAAAAGGAGCTTCTTTGGGTGAATTGGATTTAAGGTCTATGGTTAGGATATGAGGTGTTTGAGTATAGAAGGACAGCAAGGATATTCGAGTAGGAAGAAAAACACTTCTGTATTGTTCCCGAGAAGATGGTATAAACAGAAAGTAAGCAAAATAAGAGATGAAGTGCATTGCTCTAAACCAGAAGCCAGCATTTCTTTTGTGACATAAGAGAGAGAAAGAGAAAGAGAGAGAGAGAGAGAGAGAGAGAGAGAGAGAGAGAGAGAGAGAGAGAGAAACAAGAAGAAGAAGAAGAAGAAGAAGAA
>NC_034600.1:39467706-39481942 GCF_900095145.1 Mus pahari | reverse complement strand
AGAGAGAGAAACAAGAAGAAGAAGAAGAAGAAGAAGAAAGAAAGAAAGAAAGAAAGAAAGAAAGAAAGAAAGAAAGAAAGAAAGAAAGAAAGCAAGCTAGCTATCAGCAAGTATATTACATTCACTGAACATTTAAATTTTGGCACTCTACCAAATACCTTCATGCACTATATTGTGTAATGCTAGCAATACTATTTTCTTCACATTTTAATGTTTGAATGTCAGCATGTCTTTCAGCAGAGACTAAAAGAACTATGCTAGCATCTGTGGATATTTTATATAGCCAGTGTGACCCGGACTCTACCTGAAAAACAACCTGTTCATTTAATTGTCTGAATGCTTGTGCACTCATCAGGGTAATATTTGTTGAATGCTTAATATGTGCCAGACATTGAGCTCTAGGGATACAGAGGACAGTTAAGCAGAGAAGATTCCTACCTTTCATTTTCCATTGGGAGCACTTAGAATGAACACTGAAACTCATATGTAAATATGTCAAATGATGTTAAGTGCCATGACATGCACTGAAACAAATTAAGAACTTGGATCCTAGGCCAGGCGATGGTGGCACACGCCTTTAATCCTAGCACTTGGGAGGCCAAGGCCAGCGGATTTCTGAGTTCGAGGTCAGCCTGGTCTACAAAATGAGTTCTAGGACAGCCAGGGCTACACAGAGAAACCCTGTCTCGAAAAACCAAAAAAAAAAAAAAAAAAAAAAAAATGGATCCTGATGTTTGAGTGGGTTCTTTTTCATAGACCTCCCAAGGAAGGTTGTTATGGTAGGGTGTTATCAACAGTGAGAACCTGATGGATTTTAGGAGTAAGTCAGCATTCCAGGCTGTGGCCAAGCAACCACAAAGAAACTGATAAACTTGTTATGAATGAGAAAATAGTCTAGTCACCAGTGACCTTGGATGGGGTGAGGAGGAGGCTGTTTGGAAACTAGAATATTATCAAAGAGGTGCACTTTTGTCGTGTTAAAGACTTCAGATTTAGTAATTGTATTTCTATAGCTACACATTGTTGGATTTTAAATGTAGACTCATAATAATCACATAAAATAGCTAGAAGATATTGCACTATCCTATAGGCTTCATTGAAGAAAAAACTTATTTAACATGCAATAAAAAGGAAAAGGATGGGTTGGAGAGATAGTTCAGCAGTTAAGAGCACTTACTGCCCTTCCAGTGGTCCTGAGTTCAATTCTCAGAAACCACATGATGGCTCACAACCATCTGTAATGGGATCCGATGCCCTCTTCTGGTGTGTCTGAAGACAGACTGCTACAGTGAACTCATATACAGAAACAAAAGAATACATTATTTTAAAATAAGGAAAAGGTTGTATGGAGTATTATTGGGGCCTCCCAGCTCTCTGTTGCCACTGGACCACCTGCGGTGGTGGTCTTCAGATCTGCCAAGCTTGCCTTACTGTTTATACTAATCGCTGTCTTTCAAAGCCCAGCCCCCTGCAGTTGCTAAGATCCACCAGTGGTAACCTTCAGATATGCCAGAGCTGCTCTACTGTAGCTGTCCTTCAAAGTGTCTCCATCACCTGCTGAGAAGACCATTTGATGTCCTAGAAGACAACATCCTTTGGACCCTCCTAGGGACATTCACCTGTGCCTTGATGTCCCAGAGACAACATCCTTTGGACCCGCCTACAGGCGCTCACCTGTGCCTACAAAGACTGGGGCTGGGGACTGGGATTTATCCCACACTATATATAAACTGAGCTCCTTCATTAAACCTTGGACCTCAATCAGAACACCTTTTGTCCTGGCCCCATTTCTTTCGCTGTCTATTCCCTTTCAGGATGGACCCAGACTAAAGTGAGTTTTACTGCAGGCAGAAACTCACAGCTGGTTAAAAAGGGGGAAATGCCACTGGTGGATCTTAGGGACTGCAGGGGGCTGGGCTTTGAAAGACAGTGATTAGTATAAACAGTAAGGCAAGCTTGGCAGATCTGAAGACCACCACCACAGGTGGTCCAGTGGCAACAGAGAGCTGGGAGGCCCCAACACAGTATATATGTATTTACTAAGTCAACTCTATGAACTAGCAAAATACAAGTATTCAAAGTTGAATATAATTTTATTGCTAAAATGATTTCAAAATGATGGACAGTTGGACAGCTGGCATCCACTTAAAATGAGAAGATGTTTTCAAATTCCTCAGAAGATGTCGCAGAACATTTAAAGTGTCTTGTGACACTTGAAGGATAATTACTCAGGTGCTAAATGTCCATCTGTCAGATGTTCCTAAATGCTGACTTTTTAAAGAAGGATTTTTAACTTCTGGTACTTGACAATGAGAGTTTTCAAAAGAATCAGTATTCCTTGAAATGTTAGTCTCAACAATGTATAAGAGATGGGACAAAAGAAGTTGCTGCTATCAAATCAAGATCAACCACCAAGGGCCAAATATCTAGATGCCTAATAATTTTAACCAGACATGAACACTTAGCAATTTGAGACGCTGAAAAGAGGACAGGTATCAATATGGAAGTGTGTCTGAATATCTTTATTCACTTAAGAAAATTCATATTGAAAATAATGTTTCTAAATTTCAAAAGCATTTATGGAAAGGAGACACATGCTATAGTTAATGAATGTTTCAGAACTGAAGTGTTGTAACCATACATAGCAGGGAACTGCACCTTCTAGAGTAGTTACTTATATAATATCAGATATTTATATAGTGTTATTGCCCAAACTTGAGTCTTTGCTAAGCTTCACTCCCAACCTGTGATGACAAACAGGATAAATTAAACATAGACCTTTGAAAAGCAAAATGTCAGTGAACATGTTATTCAATGCTATCAGTGGATGGATGGTGTAACGTTCCAGCTAATATTGTTATGTTCTAAATCCATATGAGGACACTCATCCACTGATAGTATTAATGGTGTATTATGATATCCCCACACTGGAGGGTTTCTTGTCTACATGATACAGGAATAAACATTTAGATATTGGTAAAGTAAACTCTATTAACCTTTAGGACTTGCATTCACCAAGACTGATCAAGAAGGGGAAACCAGGAGAAGATTTTGCACACTGCATGTAGTTTCACAAGGACTGTTCCAAAATAAATATTCTTATTTATCACTGAACACTGAGAAAACAGTGGAATATTTTTAGATACTCTGCAGAAGAGTGAAAATGGTGATTAAGCAGACGAAAAACAGATCCATATCATCACTAAGCACATAACCGCAACCGTAAGTAAAGGTCACAGGGACTGGGGACTTTCGTGTCCATACTTTAGCAAAAGAGCTAGATAGTATTATATTTTGTGAAGATGTAGAACAATGGAGATTCTTATACATGGGTAGTAGAAAACACATTGCTACTATCTTCCAAATATAAGCATTCACATACAAGTTGATCTACAGCTCTACTCCAGAGCTCATGGCATAGGAAATGTCTTACATGCAGACTAAACAAAGGAGTTGTATGCCATCCGTACTATAACAAAATATAGAAAACAAACTGAATGTTGAGCAAGAAAAAATATTAACACAGATTTCATATCATGAAACCTGGGTATATTAGCGATTGTTTTTGTTCAATGAATAAATCAAGTGATAGAAGCTGACATAGTACCATTCTTATGAAACCTAAAACAAGAAAGACAGGAAACAGCCATATATGTTAACACATCATGTAACTGCAGCACTTCAAAGACATGCGTGGCAGACTTCTGTGAGTTTAACTTTGCCTAAATTATGTAGCGAATGATAGGACTATGCATGGAGTACTTGTCTGACAAAGCAGGTGGAGGAAGAGAAGATAGAAGAAAGATGATGATGATGATGAGGAGGAGGATTAGGAGAAGGAGGAAGAGGAGGAAGAAGGAGGAGAAAGAAAAGAAAGAAGGATAAGGAGGAAGAAGAAAGAAAGAGGAAGAAGGATGGTGAGGAGGATGAACAAAAGGAGGAGGAAAATAAAATAAAAAATAAACCCAGTGCTACATTTTGGTGCAGCACTTCATTTCTTAAGCTAAAATCCAGGATCAGTGGCTCTGAAGCAGAGGCTGAAGGTCAGTATTACAGACATTTCCAGGCAAAGTAGATGTGACGGGTTTGTAGGTCACACCCTAACAGTGATGTTTCAGAGACTATGCATGTTTGCGAACTTTATAAAATTATTTAATAATTGCACCATTATACAGTTCACCAATTTCAAGTGATCTACCAGCAGGTAGAGACCAAAGAGGTGGTGTGAGAGAAGCAGGAGCTTACAGGTAGGAGCAATGGACCGACAGCATCACAGCTCATGAATATCCACTGCACAGCTGCATCCTACAGCACAGCTGTATCCTACAGGCACATTTTCATATTCTAGATATTGCATAATAAAAATAGCAGTACTCATGAGAATCCCCACAGGACAGAAATCCTTCCTCAACACTCATGGAACAGACAACAGTGTGTGCAGTGGGAAGAAGGAATATGTTGAGTGACGTTTAATACTCCATCTCTAGAAGAGAAAGCTGTGGGCCATTTATATTCTCTGATTTTGTCACCTTGCCAAATTAAACCACTGGGCAAACTTTCCAGACAGTGGTACCATAAAAAAAAAGTGAGAAACCCAAATAGGACTCACTCCAGGCAAAAAATAATTATGCTATTTAAAATAAACTCTGTCAGGATTGGAGATATGGCTCACAAGATAGGGGCAGCGGCTACCCTTCCTTAGGACCTGGGTTTAGTTCCTAGCACCCACAAAGAGGCTCACAATTGTCCACAACCTAGTCTTAGGGCCTTGATTGGCATGTATCTGATGTACAGACAAACATGAAGATGCACTAAAAAAAAAAAACCAAATAAATAAGATTTAAAAACTAGAATCTGTGTTCCTTTCAAATTGTAACTTTAAATGAACACTAAGTTAAGAAAACAAAAAACAAAACAAAACAAACAAACAAAAACACCTTGTGGAAATCTGTAGTACCCAAATACAAGAACCTGCTTAGATCTTCATCTGTGATTCTTCTGATCCCAGAACCTGTATATCCCTAAGTATCTACTTCTTATATCCTCTGGATATCCAGATAGAGCTGTCTTAGAATCAGAAATTTTTTGATTACTTTGATTATTTGATTATTACTCTGCAAACAGTAGACCTTGCAGAGAAGGGAAAATCAGGATGAAGGTGGCACACTCACAGTGTTGAACTGCTCTACTGGGTCTCTGTTAACAGGTCTTGAATTCCCACAAACGAAACACTCAATTTAAAAGATCGGAATATGCCCCAGAGAAAAATAACTGGGAACCCTGAAATGTATGTGAGGTTTTTGCAGGTCTTTTAAAAAAATAGTAAATTTACTGAGTCAGATTCATGATAAAGTACATATGATATGATTTTTATAAAAATTGAATAAAGCAATCATATATGTATGTATATATACATATATATTAATTTTAAAACTTTGGTGTTATTGTCATCACTGAGATTATCTTTGTATATTCATGCTGTCTTTCTTTCAGATGTCATAGTAATGTATATGTATATGTGTGTGTGTATATATATATATATATATATGCATACAAATGTGAGTATAAATATATACACATATATACATATACATATTATATATGAAATTACATATATAAATGAAATTATATATATATATGAAATAATTTTTATCTCTCTTTCTCCATGAATCAGATGGTCCTAAAGTACAGAAGATTGGCAAGCACTTGAACTACTCTAACTTGGAACCATAATTATTGCAGAAAGTGAAATTCTCTTCCATGTTGCAGCAATAAAATCAGTTCTTAGATTTTGTTCCAAGTTTAAAATCATTAGTCTTCCAGAAGTCTGTGAATACATTTAGACAATTGTCCAAGGCAACTAAGCTTAATTCCTAATGTAGCTACAACTATTTATAATTGAAAGATGGATTCCCATTTCTTATTGAATCAAAAGGGTTCTCCTCAAATGATAACAAATGCATTCTTCTTTGTGGTACCATTGTTCTTTTTTTAAGACCTTAAGTAACTAATACCTCAAATGAGCTCCCAGTGTCCAGTCCTTTGGGAATCCATGTCTATTCCAGAAATATAGTGAATTTGGATTAGTTCTGGAGTACAACCACAAACTAACATGTGAGGAATTTGCCTCATTTGTAAATGCTGCAGTTTTAATAAAGTAATGCTTTTTAAAAGCAAATGTATTGTTTATTGCTATTTAATTGTTACGTCTCTATGTGTTTGATGAGTAGAATATTAGAAAACCATAGCTTCATGGAGGGAAAAATATACATATAATTTATAAGCCAGACAGAGTCTAACCTATGCTAACTTTAGCTTCTGAGAGATTACACTATGAGTCAGGATTTTTAAAAATGTAATTACATTCGTCATTGTTGTTGTTGTTGTTTGTGGTGGTGGTGGTAGTGTGTACATATGTATGTTCTTCATGCCACAACACACACTTGGAATCAGAGGGCAACTTAAGGGAATTGGTACTTACTCTCCTTTTTATCATGTGCTTCCTAGGGGTCAAACTCAGGTCATCAGGCTTGGCAGCAAATGCCTTTACTCACTGAGCCTTCTCACCACCCCAAGACTTTTTATGTATTTGAGTCGATAAAGTTTTGACATAGTATTTGGAAAAGAAAGAAGCCATTGAGTGACTGTTCTTAATAGCATAGTACATCCATAGTAGGATCTTGCTAAAGTTGAGTAATTTGTTCCTTTGCTCATTGCATAGAATGCAGCATGCTTCTTCATGTATAAATAATAGAAACATTCTCATTTGAACACATGAAATTGTTCAGTGTGCCTGTGGACTGTGCTAAACGTGGATCTAGATTTTATTTGCAAGTCGCTTCTTGAAGATACCAAGATATAGAGTTCCTGACAAATTACAAGCCACAGGCTAGGCTAGGCCACTCAGCTCTTCCTTATCGTTGGCCAAGTAATCTGCATGTGATGTGGATCTATTTATTCAAAACAGGAGATCTGAAGCCACATTGGGATTAATTGGAATTTTTGTGCATTAAAAAATCATCCATGGCTCCTGGTACGTACTGCCTGATTGGGCTTCAGTGAGGTGGGAAGCACTTGGTCCTGTGGAGGCTTGATGTCCCAGAGTAGGGGGATGCTACAGGCAGGAGTGGGTGGGGGAAAAGGGGGAGGGGTTTGGGATGGGAGGTTCATAGAAGGGAGACCAGGAATGGGGACGACATTTGAAATGTAAATAAATAATGAATTAAAAAAAATCATTTTTATGACTTGAGAGGATGAGTAATATATACAGAAAGTTCCAAGGCATTTGAAAAGTCTTCTGGACTGGATTATATTACCCAAATTGTCAGGTTTTATTCATCAAGGAGGATGATAAAAAAGTAACTGTGCAAAGTTACTGCAAACATTAAATAATAAATACAAAATGCTTGGCACAAAACCTATTACACATATCCATATATGATTCTATCATACAATGTATTTATGCATCTATCTATCTATCTATCTATCTATCAATTTATCTGTTACCATCTATTCTTTTAGTTGGATTAGCTGTATGCCTAACAATTTCACTCAAACTAAAATTAGGATTTTTGACCTGTTTGATATTTGGCTATCATAGATCATTCTGTGAACCACACAACTTAGGTTCACAGCATAGAACAAAACTAATTCCAGTGTTTTCTAGCCATGAAAATTTTGTCCTCATTAGTGATAATGATAATAATAATATCTTCCTCATTGAAAGGTTATAACTAACAGTGACTGTAGTAAAATGCCCACTATAACAACAGCTGACATATTGCTCAATAAACATTTACTTTCCTGTTTTCCCTCCGTATTCCAGAAAAGACTTATGAAGTAAAATTAAAGAAACAAAGGAGAGAAGAAAAGTGGCCCAGACTTATTTTAATGAAAAGAACTTCTAACGCACTAAAACACTCATTGATGACTTAAAGGCACAGTTCTCTAGCAAGTTAAACATAGACTGACAGATAACAAGACCTCATAACAAATTGGGTACTCAAAATAACCAGCAGAAGTAGATAGGGGAACTCCTTTAAGGTCTTCAGCTTCAGTTTCAGAGGGAAGGAAGAAAGAAGAAAGGAGAGAGAAAAGAAGAAAGAAGAGAGGGAGAGGGAGGGGGAGAAGAGAAAGAAAGGGGAGAGGGAGGGAGAAGAGCTTGGACAATACCTATCAGTTAAAGAACAAATAAATAGAAAGGTGGCTGTCTCAAATTTAGACGCTTACATTCAGCAGAAATTCTCAGAAGAATCTACTTAAAGGCAATCAACTGGAGTTCCCTGTTGAGAGTCCCAGGCAGAGCATCCTTTCAGGTAAAGTTTCCAAATAAATGCACACATAAGAATAAGTAGAGATGTTATCATCAAACCATGACAGCTCTCAGAACCTGAACGGGGAAGTTGAGGCAGTCAGCTGGCATTCCCATTGATCTTTCTCTCCACAGTTGAGCTTCCCATGGGAGAATTCCTCTTGGTTGAACTTCCTATAGTTCAGTTTTCAGCTCTCTTTGTCATTGTAGCAATTTTTGTTTGGTAGGATACACAATAGCAAGATTTGTTGGAAATGGCCCACCTTCTTATTCTCAAGGACATAATGTTTCTTGGTTTGTTTACTTGTTGTTGCCCAACCCAGCAAATATCCAAGAGTTATCCAGTCTATCCCCTAGACAAGGGGCCTTGGGGGACACTTTGAAACAAACCTGCTTGGGTCTGAAATGGTGGGGCCAACTCCACTTTATAGATGGCTTCTTGGTGAGCCCAAACAACACAGGACAATTTACCAATATAATGTACTCTAAAGCACCTTCAAATCCCTTTACATTTATATTGTTAAGGAATTCACTAATAGGTTATGATGCTATGTTCATATATAATTTTACTCTTGAACCTTTTAGATAATCAATTTTAGGAAAAATAGCATCTTAAACCAGGAAAGATGTCTATTATAAGTGAACTAATGATTCACAAGAGATATAACACAAGAGATTTAGTGAACCATGTCTATCTGGAAAATCCAGGTCCCCACCTGTTTGCGTAAATAAAGTTATATTGGCACCTAGACAATTCAACTCTTTTACTTATGCCTTATTACATGGCAATGTGCAGAGTCACATGGCTGTGACATACTGTAGAGTCCGCCAAGTCTAAAAGACTTGCTAAATTTATCTCTATAAAACCAGTTCACTGATGACTAAAATAATTAGATAGCAAATTCCTTCACCACCAAATCACTATTTATTATGTTCTCTCAGTGATGAAATTCTCCTTGTTGTGTTTATGTGAAAACTGAGTGTAACTGGATTAGTAGATGATGCCAAGGTCCTCAACGTCAGTTATAGAGAGGCCCAACGGGGATGAGAACCTCTGAACTAGTAGAGCTCTAGTTGTCTTCTTACAGGAAGCACACTCCTTTGCTCAGGACAAATTGCCTGTCTCTCCAAGTTTCTTTATGGCTCCCTATTCTACTCTACTGGAGTGCTCCCCAAAATTCCCCTTCTTTTACTACTTGACTTCTCTTGTTCTATTCAGGAAGCAAGTATCCCTTTCAAACATAAAAGGCTATGGTCATGATTAACTCTAACAGGATGTAACCTTCATGTAAACTCTTAGTTCAAGATTCTTGAGCTACATGGCATTTTCCCTTCCATTGTTGATACTTAAGTAACTGCCATAACTTTTGGCAGTATTCACATGCAAGAAACACTTCTAGCTCCCAATAACCAATGCTACCTGTCACTAACTATGAAGATAATCTATAAAAATACTCAGAGGTTATTAACTAGGAAGGTGAATTATTCACATATGTTTTAAAAATGGTATGAAATATAAAAAATTAAAAGAAACCTTTAGAAGATTGCATTGCCTATGGGAAAATCTCTTCCTGGCTATTGATCACTCTTTGATGAAAATCAATAAAAACACTAGACTCAACATTTGCATCAATTCAGGAAGGATATGCTTCTTGATAATTATTGTGATTTCTACTGAAACTTAATTTTCCTAATACTTTTCATTTATGTCTTTCCTGGTGTACCTATTAATGTAAGCTAAATCCTAATAGCAAGTCTCCACATTTTCTTTCCTTGGAAGTTTCTTACCTAAAATAAGGTTCAAGATATTTTAATATATATATATATATATATATATATATATATATATATTACTATATATATTACTATATATATATTTTACTATATATATATTTTACTATATATATATAGTAAAATATCTTGAATATTTGGACTATATATATATAGTCCAAATCATGAACAAGGTACACAGTCAGAACTCCAGGAAATAGAACTGATTATTTCTTCCCCAGATTCAGGATGTTTCAGTACAGTCCCTAGAGTTTCCCGCTTGGTTAAACAGGGATGCTTTTTATAACTGAGCAACCATCATACAGTTTGAAAAGCTAATGATAAAAAGCAACCCAAAAATCTTTACTGAAGATTCATTAAATCCATGATGTGCAAAGCTAAGTAAGCATCACACTGGTGTGTGAATATGATGGGGGCATTTTGAAACTGGGTTTCTATTTTTATTTACATGTATATTAAGTTATATGTATTTATATTTACATGTATATTAGTTCATATGCATTTTATTTACATGTATCTTAGTTCATATTATAATTTCCTCATTTCTCATTTAGACATAATCTATCAATGCATTGACATTTAAGTGAACAAGTCAAATTATATAAGCAAACACATTGACCGTGTTGAATTAGACTCATTAATTTCATACTAGACCACTTCCTCCCTTTGATTTTATATACTCAAACATTTCTAGATCTTATGCTTCCTTTCTTTTCATCTGTAGTCTAAAATTATATTACAAACTTTGACCACTCCACTCCTAGATTATTGTGACAGTCTTCAAAATTAGTATCATTCAAATCGTGGTCTGAAGACCTCTTAAATCAGAATCACACAGATCTTAGTTAAGCTCGACATTAGGGGCCTCTTCAGACTCACTGAGTCACCATCTCTGGAGCCTGGCTCCAGAATCTACAGTTTTAACAAGCTCCCTAGGTGGACTCTTAGGCACATTAAAGTGAAGGGCCACTGTTCTGACTACCTCCGTCCTTGCTTGCTCATCTCTCTCTATTTTCAAGAAGTTATGCACATTTTTATCAGCTTAGTCACTCTAACATGGTGCCTTTGTCCTAGCTCTCACCTGTAGAAAAACTTCAAGGACTCCTTATTATTCAAAGAACAAAGTCTTGAAGTCTTAGCAATCAAAGGCCTACACAATATGGCCACCTCTCACTGTTTCCCAACAAGGACAAAGGAAGTCTTGGGTTTTAGACACTTAACTCCTATTTGAATGCCCTTCACCATCTTACTCTCCAATGAGGAACAGACATATTCTATCAAACACAACCCATTCGGCGCCAAAGGAAAGACAATGGAGGCTTGGATGTGGTGCCTTCCTTGATTTCTCCCCATAAACTCATGTGATTTACTGTTTATACTAGTCACATGATATATCATCATTTGCTGCTGCTTAGTTGTCATGTTCACTCTATTACGGTGGGCATGTATGCCTCATTTCTGCATTTTAATGGTTGATAATCACAAGGGTAAAAATGTCATGTTTTTGCCCAACTGTGTTTCTGATATACCCGTAAACAATGACCACGAGGCTTTAGGATAGCTAAGTGATTGCAGATTTAGCTGCTTCCGATGTTTTGAGTAGCTTTTGGGCTGGAGCTGTTGATTTACTTTTAATTGTTCACCATATGATTTAAAACACATTGCATTGTTTTATGGAGCTATACCTCTCTTGTTGTCAATTGTGAAGGAGTTATAACTACATTCGTGACTAAATTGATGAATTGATCCTGAATCAGACAAGATGCCATTGATGGATATATTACTAGCATCATGTTGAGAGCTTGTCAGAAAATTGACTGAGAAGAAAATTTGAAGTTCTCAGTATCTGTCTTCCCATTTGACTCCTCATCACACATTCACAAAATGCCCCACTTCACTAAGCTTTCCAACATCTTTTCTTTTTCTTTTTCTTTTTTTTTTTTTAATTCGAATTGTAAGGTTCACATGTCATTAATGGAACACTTTCTAATGTTGGTACCTATTACAAATAGCTCCTTTCTGCCAATGGATTTCATGCCTAGCTTGCATGTCAGAATTCACAATGCAGTAGAATTCTGGGCCAAGGCTAGGGTGCACACTGTACTCTGCTGAGGAAATGACAGTCAACTACCTTGAAGGGTTTTGAGTGACTTAAAGTTCATCCTCACCTACCATAGTTTAATATTTACTATATTAAATACCTTAATTTACAAGGCAGCTCCTTCCCAAGAGTATATTTGTCAACACCTGACAAATTTAATATTTTAATGATCTTTTGATTAGGTCTAGTTTATAGTGTGCTTCATTTGGTCTGAAGGAAGACCAGAGTATAGATACTTTGGCCCTTCTTAGAAGAGGGAGAAATTCCTATGGGAGGAGATACAGAGACAAAATGTGGAGCAGAGATTGAAGAAAAGACCATCCAGAGACTGCCCCACCTGGAGATCCAGTCCATATACAGTCACTAAACCCAGACACTATTGTGGATGCCAACAAGTGCTTGCTGACAGGAGCCTGATATAGCTGTCTCCTGAGAAGATGTGCCAGTGCCTGACAAATGCAGAGGTGGATGCTCTCAGCCAACAATTGGACTGAATACAAGGTCCCCAGTGGAGGAGCTAGAGAAAGGACAGAAGGAGCTGAAGGAACTTGCAGCCCCATAGAAGGAACAAAAATATGAACCAACCAGTACTCCCCAGAGCTCCCAGGGACTAAACCACCAATCAAAGAGTACACATGGAGGGACCCATGGCTCCAACTGCATGTGTTGCAGAGGATGGCCTTGTTGGATATCAATGGGAGGAGAGGCCCTTGGTCCTGAGAAGGTTCAATCCACTAGTGTAGGGGAATGCCAGGACAGGGAAGCAGGAGTGGGTGGTGGGTTGGTGAGCAGGGGGAGGCGGGAAGGGATAGAGGATTTTCAGAGGGTGCCACGCCTACTTCAGTGGTGGCTCACAACAGGCATAAAAACCTGAAAGAGTCCTGTGAAAAAGAGTCTCAAAGAGATTCAGCCTCCTGGAGTCCTGGCATTTCCAATAATCTATATACACAAACCCTATCTGCATGCTAGTATGGTATATGCTCTCTTTCAATATCATTAATGCCTTTAAAGATTAAATTTATACCATAGGTACAGTTTCCACTAGTGTTCCAAAGTCCTAAAAATTCCTTAAAGCCAGTGTTCCAAAGTCCTAAAAATTCCTTAAAGCCAGGAGCTCAGAATTAAGTAAAAAGGTTACTTTCATATGAAAGTATTTACCAAGACCTAGAAAATAGGGGGGGGGTTGTGGTATTGCATTATTCATGAGAAGGTTTGCTAGTGCAGAACCTCCTGGTGCCAGCTTTCACAAGGCTCAAAGGAGTAGCACAAATTGTGACTAAGGTTTAAAATCCTTACCTGTCTTTAGCTGACCCTAGGCAGAACTACTTTATCTTAACTGTAAACATTACCTGGCTCCTGTAAGTCCCTTTAAAATCATTCCTCTGTTTTGTGTCAAGTAACTTCAATGTACTTTGCCTNCTTTGACATCCTACCCCTTTGTTCTCTGTACTATATAACACTGGTGTTCACTTTATGAGAATACATTCAGTTTTACACCCTCTCTCCTGTGGACTGTCTGTCACTCATTCGCTAAATCCTCGCTCAACTGCAACCAAGAGACCCAGTTCCACACAAGTCAGGGACCCCAAGTGAGGCCAGTCTGTGGCAAGAGGGGAAACCAGGAAAGGGGATAACACTTGAAATGTAAATAAAGAAAATATCTAATAAGAAAAAAAGAAAAGAGAAAAGAAAATTTAAAAAAAATCCAAACAAATTTATAGTGTGCTGCATTTATTAATGTATAAGTAACACGTGATGATGATGATGATGATGATGATGATGATGAATGATTTGCTTAGTTTCTATGTCCCAAACCATGAGCTAATGTTTCCATTTGAATGGGTAATTTTCAGATATAATTATAATTATTTTAAAGCTTTATAAATCTCATGGTTTTTTTTTATTTTATTTTTATGGTTCAGAGAACATAGACTAGTCACAGGGCCCCCAATGGAGGAGCTAGAGAAAGTACCCAAGGAGCTGAAGGGGTCTGCAACCCTATAGGTGGAACAACAATATGAACTAACCAGTAC
>NC_034600.1:39455057-39467596 GCF_900095145.1 Mus pahari | reverse complement strand
AACATTTGAAATGTAAATAAAGAAAATATCTAATAAAATAAAAAAAAAGAAATAAAAGAAATTAAAAAATAGTCTTCTAAATAATAAAATACATGGGAATGGAACTTTGGATTATTAAAAGTTTGTGTTCAAATACCAACTCTGCAATGACTAGTATATATATATATATATATATATATATATATATATATATATGTGTGTGTGTGTGTGTGTATACATATATATATATGTATGTGTGTATATATAATGTATATATGTATATATATGTATGTATTTATTTATTTTGTCTGTATATGACACATGTGTGGATGTGTGGAAGACAGGGAACAACTTTCAAGACTCTACTCTTCTTCCACCATATCCAATGATAAAATTCAAATCAGGTTTGGTGGCAAGTGCCTTTACCTATCAAGCTACCACAATGTCCTTATTTGTAATTAAAAAGAACCTATTATTAATGTCACATAGATTATTTTCCCAGTATATGTAATGTATCTGTTCATTCTATTGATACAAGGGGTGGGTGATAAGAGTGGAAAGAAATGAAACTCCATGGTAGAAGCTGTTATCGAGCAGAAGTTCAAGTTCCTGTGTTGAAGAAGCGTGGCTTGTTTTCCCAATAAGAATAAAGAATGAAGCTGTTTTCTATATTTTTATATAACTCATGTGAATTGTTTGACTGAAGTATTTCCTAGAAAAGAAGTCATCAACAGGAATTTGAAATCACTGTTTTCTTTCTTTCAGATGCAGAAAAACAAGACTGTGCTCAGTGGTGGGACGTGCATGCTATGGAGAAATTAATAAGCATATGATGATGAATGCATTCATTGCAGAGTAACTTGACAATATCAAAAATGCATGGTAAAATTACCTTGGCTCATAAAGGTCATGTCAGCTAATTTTATGTTTGGCTAATGACATATGTGAGGCTGAAAGTATTATACATTGTTAATCTGATGCTGGGTTTGAATCATCAACACAAATAGGAGAGGTAAAAGAGATTACATCATTCATTTATTGAATAAACAATTATTGAGTACGAACAAACTTCCAGGAACTATTCCAGTGGCTAAGGATGCAGCAGCGAATAAAACAACCACAGATGTTGCTTTCTGTATTTAATTCACCATAATGAACAACAACACATAATAAATATAAAAACAAACACCTCCAAGAGAGTAGAGGGAGGTGTGATATTCAGAGTTAAAACATGGAGTGTGCTAGTGGGTGATAGGGGCTGCTTTATGTTGGGTTACAAGGGAAGACACTGGTTGGTAACTGACCTTGATACTGATTCTGATTGACCTAGATGACCCAGGAGTATAATCATGGAGACAGCACTATTGATGTAAGGGCAAAAGCCTCAAAGATCCGCTTAGCCATTTTCATTGACCAGATAGTAAGTTAATTCATGTAAAAGAAAATCATGCCATCAATTACACAGGTCCAGAGGAATATTATTATTCCTTAGTGTCGTATAAAAGATTTTGGATGAAACAATCACCAAGCACTTTGTTCCATTTCTCAAAATCCAGGATCTGTGATCAAGGTGGTTTAGCTGAACGACATTCACTCTTTATAAAATGCTGAATCTTTTAAATCCTTTAATAGAAAATTCCCACACCCTGAACTTTGGCCCCATGCAGATACAGACATAGCAGGTGCTGTAATGTACTGCATATAGTAAAACTGATGACAGCAATATTATTTTATGTATGTGGGAGAGCCAGGCATTTAAAAAAAAAATACATACACATTAGTAAGACCTGCACTGGGGAAACAAAACAGACCTAAATTTTTAAATACACAAATGCTGAAGTAGGAGACCTGGATCAGCAGGTAAAGAACTCTTGACTTGTTCTTCAGGGAACCTGAGTTCAGTTCCCAGCATGCACATGGGAGTTACTGCTATCTGTGATTCCAGTTGCATGCTCCAACTGCCTTTGCTGATCTTCACGATCAGGTATGAACCAGGTATGAACACAGTGCATGCACATGCATGCAGGCAGAATACTTATGAAGCAAGGGGATGGAGAGATAAAGAAGGAAACGATCCTGAAAACCAAGGGATGATATGGCCCATAACATTGGGATGTCTCACATTTTATTATCCGTAAATGACAGTATCTAGCTGTTAAGAGAACCCAACAGCGATTAAACTTGCATCTTGCAGACCACTGTCAATAAAGTTTATGGCAGCTGCTTATTTATTTCAGCAACTCTTGGAAATGAAAAGTATGTTGCCTTACTATTGGGAAAGAAGAAAATTGATTTGCATCACTTCCTAGTTCCAATGTAAATACTTGGCAGTGTCCTTGTTATGTCCCTCAAAATAACATGAATGGAATATCTGTCTACTTAGACATATTACCTCACTAGGGACTATGACTTTGCATTATGTTAGGACTGTATTGATTTTCTGCTTTCATTTTGTGTGAATCACTCTTAGTAGGAATATTTGCAAATTGGGAATTCCCTCTGATGGCAATGTTCATTTCTTATAGCACATTATCTTGACAAGAAATATCTAGAACATTTTCACTCCAATAGAAGAAAGCAGTTCTCTTGTACATAATCTCTTGAAAATCACACTGGTTTACATGTGAAACATATTTGTCTGAAATGCTTGCGCAGATTTCACTCTGTCTTTAATCTCCTCCTTTCCAGGCTTCTTTATAACCATGTTTATCTTTACCTCTGCTCTCCATTGTATGCTATTCCCAAGATACTTTGCCAATCACAAAGTACATCCCACAAGAGACCTTCTACTATTTCTTTGAACCCTTGTATTTCATGGAGGACAAAGAAGAAAAAAAAAATAGCAGCTCCTCCCTCTGGAAAGGCTGTTTTACAGCAGCTCAGGTAGATGAACAATATTGTGCCCACAAAACACGAATTGTTGCCAGGCAGTAGTGGTGCATGCCTTTAATTCCAGCACTTGGGAGGCAGAGGCAAGTGGATCTCTGAGTTTGAGGCCAGCCTGGTCTACAGAGTGAGTTCCAGAACAGCCAGGGTTACACAAAGAAACCCTGTCTCGAAAAAGCCCCCAAAATAAAATAAATAAATGAATAAAAAGCCCACAAACTGTCAATATCCAATGAAAGTAAAGGTTTCTATGCATGCAAGTGGATCACAATAATGAGCCACTCTATGATGCTTCTGCAGATATTTCCTTAATAATAGAAGAATTTTACTTTATGTAGTTAAGTTAATGAGGGAGAGAGAGAAAGAGTGAGAGAGAATGAGAGAGGGAGAGGAGGAAGAGGGAGAGGGAGAGGGAGAGGGAGAGGGAGAGAGAGAGCTAAGGAGAACCATGGCATGTAGAGGTAACAAAAATATAAGCCAGGTCAAACTTTGGTTGCTAACTTCACTTATGCAAAAGTAAATTGTAGAATATAAGTTTTCCTAGTATGAAATCAATGCACTTAATAAATAGACTATGGCAAGCTGATTCAGGGTCCATTCATCTTAAAGCCTGCTTGAAGAACTTCTCATTCATATTGCTACTTCACTACAAATTAACTCTAATTCTATGCTTGAAATGCTTTTCTATAAACAGCTCCAGATAGTACTGACATTTAGTAAATATTTTCAGGAGTCAGTGCATTATGGCTGGGAATATAGCAGCTATGCAAATGTGTGGTTGCAGATTGGATTGCTTCAAGATGCCTTTTGTTATGGACTGCCTCTGAAAACGTAGTGGTGGTTAAAGAATAGAGAAGAATCAATGAGTAGACTGAATTCTATATTGAGATCAGCACCTGGCCAGGGCACTTAGGCAAAGCACAGAGAGGAGGTTGCTTATGTCACAGGGTGACTCTGATATGTGCTACGTAGTCTTACTCTGCTTCAGTCTCTCAGCTGAGCCATCACCACCAACAGTGAGCTGACTTACAGCTTAGCTCTTTCAGTGGGAACATGGACACTGATTTTATGTGGCTCTACAAAATCTTTTAGTTACTTTGGGGAAAACATTAAAGGATACAACCTGCTCATGGCAGGTCATTTCTCATCTTGTCTGAGAAATGAAGGATGATTCATTATCTAAAAGACACAAAAAGTCCTGAAACTGTTGTATACTATGGTATTGATGGCCTGCATCCAGCCCAAATCCTATGGCTCCTAAACTTGTGACCTAAAGCACTCTGGCTTTTAATGTTTTTGTTCAGTCATTATGTCGTTTTAACATCCTCCTTCCCTAGTATCAAATATTGAAAGCCTCAAATCATCAGATAAGGGGTGACCAGTCCATCTGTGCTCAAGTTTTACATCCTAAGATGTAGGTGCTTGTTTAGTAAAGACTTCTGAAATAAGATGCCAGAATGAATTTGGAAGCTAGAAGCACACTATTTCAATGTAACTAGATGGTTGTAGAACACCAGTTGTAGATTAAAATACAATCTAACATAGCTAAAGTATGCATTACAAAGATTATATATTTAAGAAAATAATACAAAATGAACTATTATCATGTCTTTTTTGAAAACTGTTGCAAACCAGTATAGTTAAGATTACTTAGAAAAAAAATGAATACTTAGAAATTCAAAAAAAATAGCTAATCTTTAAAGCTTAATAGATAAAATATCAATGTTTATTTATAAAATATTATTTATATATTTACAAAACCATTGTTTTATAATATATATAAAAATTTCCCCAAATGAGAACCATATGAGAAGCATATATATTGATATGCTATCTAATCATTTGAAAGACTAATTTTTCTAATATAATCTAGAAATAGAAAATCTTTATAGCCAAGTTGATTACAGAAATACCTAGTTAAAGTATTAAACATTTGTTTATTTCATTTTTTAAAAAAGCATTTATTTATGTAACAGTTAAATGCCATTTGAACAATTGACTATTTAAATTTGATTCACAGAAAAGCTCAAAATTATGTCTATGACCGGAATAGGTTTTCTTTCTTGGAACACTGTAGACAGGCATCAGGTGATCCATGCCTCCTGTTAGTCATTGCTTTGAATCATTTCCTCATTTTGAAGGTAGACAGGAATGTTAGCATAGTTCTTACAAATAGAAAAAAATAGCAAAATGATAGCCCATCACTCCCAAGCTTTATTTCTGTTACATAATGCTTGCTCAGTTGTGCTCGCAAGTCCTTTCTCACTCTCTTTCACTGGGCTTGGCATAGCCAGATCACCATATTGTAGAGAGTCTATGCCTATAGAAAAGCCATTAAAAGTGAACTGAGAATGTATTCTAGGGACCTCTGGCCAAAAAGCAGATGCCCCTCATTTGTTTCAGAAGTGCCAAGAGATTAAATATATGCCTGACATGAGTGAGCTCAATTGCCCCCACTACCAATCTCACATGCGGAGGGAAACTGGAGCTATTGTAAAGCCTCTAACAAGGCACACTTTGTCTCCTTAACTCTCCAAACTTTTGAGATGGTTTATGCGCTTTTGGAGCCACTAAATACTTAAATATTTGAGGAAGTGAAAATATTCAAATGAGGCTACCAGAGACTGACTCAGTACATACTTGTATAGAATGTAGATACAGAAGCATAAGCAAACTAAGTTTTTGGCAGGACATGGTCGATTTATGTAAAAACAATGATGACACCTAAAAATTGGCCGAACTAAAATTGAAAATATTTCTCTCTAATTGTTCACATATGGTTGCATTCAGCAAACTATTGCCAGAACTGGCTGATATGCTGGCCATCTGCTTCCTCTATACCTGTGAAAGCTCTCATTGCTGATGCCAATCTAGTGTTTCAACTTAGCGCTGAGATATGCATGTAGATTAAGGCTATCTCGAATCGGGGCACCTGACATTTACCTTCCTTCTTCCAACTATGGTTGTTCACAGGGACCAATTAAAATTCGCATAGTCCAATCTGCATGAATTTTCTGGGAGACTTATTCTTCCCTTAAATAGGCTAGGCCTTGATTATCAAACTAATTGGGTTAACTATATCTGTACTTTTCTGCAAAATGTCCTTCCTCAGCTACCTAGCAACCGCACTTTTTAAATCCAGGTCAACTTCCCAGTGCCTGAAGTTATATCCAACATTGTTCTATCAAGTAAGACTTATACATTTCCCTCACTTTTTTAATATTTATTTTATACATATATATGTATTAACATGGCATACTCAGCCTGCTCTAATCAGATCCAGCCTCCCTCTATCCATGCCTCCACATCTTACCTGTCTTTCACATTTGTTATTTATTCTCCATTCAGGTCAACTGATTTAGTTCAAATAATATGACGTAACTGTTTTTCTGAATCTTGACTTCACTTAATGAAATTCCTATGTTTTCCAGACTATCGCAAATTAAGGGATTTTATTTTGTTTTTGTAGCCAACATATATTCTAGTATGTATATGTATACACTGTATTTTCTTGGTCTATTCACCTACTAGATCTATACTGATTTTAGATATTTATTATAGACAATGCTGCAATAAACACAGACATGCAGGTATCTCCTTTGATTTCATTTCCTTTGCATCCTTGACTAGAGGTATGACAGTTGGTTCAAATGGTAGATCTAAATTTTCTCGATTCATAATAGTTGAATTAATTTATTTTTTCACTAATAGTATATAAAGTCCTTTTTTCTAATTCATCTTCAGCATTTGTTACTGTCTCTTACGTGTTTTTATACATTCTTTGAGAACTTCATGCATGTGCATACAATGTACTTTGATCATTACACACTCCTCAGCTTAGCTCCTCTCTAACATTCCTATATCCACTTCATGTCTCCTCTCTTTATTTCTATCTCTTTCTTCTTTCTTTTGAATTGATAGCAGTCTACGGATTTGATGACATCTTAATCACAATTTCAGAGCCATTCCTTACAGACATCTCAGAGAAAACATCCTGAAAATTTATCTTGAGGCATAAAAGACCAAGGGTAGTCAAAGTAATCCTGAACAAAATGTGGGAGAACCCTTATACTTGTCTTCAATTAGACCACAGAGCCATAGTAACAGGTACAGCATGGTACTGGCACCAAACAAACAAACAAACAAACAAACATTCCAAACCAAAGCAACCCCCACAAACAAACAAACAAACAAACAAATGAAACAAAAACAAATATACTAATCGAATAGAACAGAGGACCCGGACCGGATATAAGTTCACTTGACTATAGATAGGCACATGGTATTTTACAAAGATGCCAAACACACATACACACACACACACACACACACACACACATACGTTGACAGAATCTTCAACAAACATTGCTGAAAATTTGAATATCAACAGGCAGAGAAAAAAACGAAAAGAGATCATCATCCTTCACCTTGCACAAAACTCAGCTTCAGATGGGTCAAGGACACCCATGTAATCCTAAAACCTTGAAACTGCCTGAGGATGAAGCAGAGTGTTCATCGACTTACAGGCACAGATAGAGACTTTCTAAAGAGGACTGTAGCAAGACAAGCAATCAGAGCAATGCATGGCTTTCGCTGTTGTCTGGTTTTCTGTGGTACCTCCTAATATCTGGGGCAAGACGAGACTCTTGCTTTTCATTTGCATTTCCCAGTGAGTTCCTGTGCACTCCATTCTAGGTCTGCAAACACAGACCTGACAATCAAGTCCTGGGTGTCCTGCACCTTTCTTATCAGGGGAGTGATACTGTCTGTGCTTCTCTTCTCACCCGACACACAGTGAACATTTAGTGGGCACACGGGGAACTTTATTTACAGAAAGTGACTGGACTTACCACCAGTGCTTGTCATAGGCTGACAAACATCCAGGTCAGAGTTTGGCGAATTCACGAGCGTGAAGTATATCCCTCTGTTTAGTGATGTAGGAGACACTTCCTCACTAGATTATCACCTGAATATTAGAGGGGATGTATTGTGCATCTATTGTTTTAATTTACATGGTAGCTTTTAACAACATTCTCTTACGTATTTTCTGGGAAGGATAACCGAATTGATATGATGTGCACTTTTATTGTTTAAATCTGAAAGCATGCATTGAGACCACAGACACAATTCAGCTAGAACCTAAATATTGTACTAGTGATGACGATGTATGGTTGAACATTGGGGACACTTTGGAAAACACATTGTTCTTTGGCCTTGTTGCCTTTTCTCTTTTATCAAGATGAACCCTATAATCATCTTTAGCACTTATTCTGACTCAGCATCTATATAACCCATTTTCCCCTACACTATAACTAATCCTGAAACAAATAAATTAATTTGTTAATAATAATTTCAATTCTTTTTTTCTGACACTTTCAAACCCATACTTCGTGTAACTATACTTAGATCACAAACTCCAGTATTTACTTACAAATTACTGCACATTGCCAGATAAATACCGAAGTGCTTCTATGCTGATTTTCTTTGAATATAATTGGCTTTGTTGAGGTAGCAGGCATTTGTAGATAAAATATTTTTGGAAAATCTTTAGTTGAACTGACTAGTATTTTTATTTTCTTTTTATTGTTGCTCTTTTCTCTTTTTTTTTCTACTTAGCTTTGAATTGGCAATATACAAGATCTAGAATAAGTTGAAAATTGGCCTTCATTATGAAATGGTATTTATGAGAGCAGATCCTATGGCCAGATGACCTGCACTTAAATCTAGGTTCCATTTCTAACTATGAAGGTACTTATTGAGTTGTTTAGCTTCTCTAAGCTTCAGTATGTTCACCTTTAAAAGGATAATAACTAAAATATTTATTTCATAGTGGCTGATGTGAATATAGTATGTTAGTGCACGTGTAATAATAAGAATGGTACTGATCACATAACCTCGTCAACAAATAACTATTAATAATAATGTATCTTGTGCAACATCTCTGCTGATGCAAACATTACTTAGTGGCTTGTTTGTTAGGGTTAATGATTTAAAAATAACCACTATCAGGCTTAGTAGAGAGATAACACGTCCAGTGTTGAAAATAATCTGAGCAAAAGAGTATTTTTTTTCAGCATGTTAGCTTGTATTTTATAAAGAAAATGCGGGGATGAGGATTGCTCATATAATATTAACCATGCCATTTATACTCATTAAATAAAGTCTAACATTGAAATGCAGTA
The DNA here is from genome assembly GCF_900095145.1 of Mus pahari. NCBI lineage: Eukaryota > Metazoa > Chordata > Mammalia > Rodentia > Muridae > Mus > Mus pahari. The sequence goes on along the minus strand of NC_034600.1, from coordinate 39,458,549 downwards.
AAGTTTTGAGAAAAGTGTGCAAATGGAAATGCAGTAGATGTAAGGTCAACACTTTCAGATATAAGACATTGATTTTTAGAAGAAAACCATGGCTCATTAGTCCTATCACTGATAGTGTCTCTAAGAGCTCGCTGCAAGCCTGGGAGATAACACTCAGGACATGTCCCATATACCTCACCTCTCCCTCCCCCCTTTAACAGAACTCAGGCTTCTGGGGAGCCTATGAGTTGTTTCACAATGATCCAACAGCCTCCTCAAACACCCTCACAGATAAAGCCACGAGATGTGGTATGACCGTGCTCTTGAATAAAGCAACTCCTGCTTGCTGCTTAAGTAAATACTGTACTGGGACAATAGTGATCAATAGCTTAGAATCAACCTGGAAACAACTCAAAAGAATTCAAGATTCTAGTTCTGTGTTTTTATCAGCAAGCTGTTGAAGAATGTCTTATCAGGGTTTTTTTTTACATGCTAGAATGGAATATTTAAAAATTAAAATTACTTTAAGATATTTAACAGAACCTTTCTTTAAGTACTTCTTGGCCATTTAAGATTCCTCTGTTGAGAGTTCTCTGTTTAGCTCTGTACCCCATTTTAAAATTTTTTTTGAAGTTAATTTCCTGAGTCCTTATATATTTTGTATATTAGCCCTCCATTGGATGTAGGGCTATGGACGATCTTTTCCCAATCTGTAGGTTGCTGTTTTGTGCTATTGACAGTGTCCTTGGCCTTACAGAAGCTTCCTGGTTTCATGAGGTCCCACTTGAGCCTCCCTGTCTACCAGGCATGCACAAGGTATATAGATTTACTTACAGATGAAAACACCCACACATATATTTTTAAATAGAAAGAAAACATCTATGTAGCAATGTTGGTGTATATTAAAAAAAAACCCTTTTTGTTCCTTAAAAATATCCAACAGGAAAGAAAATATTGACAAAATATCAAGTATATTGTCCACATGTATAACTAGAGATCTTAGGTCTTGAACTTGACTGGGTTTTTATTTCCTTAGGCTTCGGAAGAAACAGAGTTGGTTGAAATCGAGCACTGCTTCTTGAATGCAGGTGCAGATGCTAGTTATCACAAAGGTACAGAAATCTGGAGACAGCACATAGAGAATGCAGGGACAAAGGAACAGGACAGTAACAGAAGTTCTATCGGTAAACACGACCGAAAGTTTCCAAACAAGAGCGTGAGCTGCCAGAGGAGGAAACTCTGTATTTCTCATAATGGAATAAATGCCATGAGGAGGAGGTATTTATTACTAAGAATTGTGATTTTCTAGTTGCTCGCTGCTTGAATATTTATGAAGCTTACAGTTCACGTGTGACATTCCTATAAACTGTCCTGATTAATGGATTTAATGGTAAGTGCTATGAGACGGCCTCTTAAATCATATTTTGTTGTGTTTGCATGCATGGGATGAAAGCAAACTCTCAGGCTGAACAATGTTCAGTGGATTTGAATTGGGTGACAAACCTGCTATGCTACATGATGTAAGCGGTGCACATGATGGTGACTCGGAGTGAGGATTTTGAATAAAGCAATGGCGTGCTTATTGCTAGATTTCCTGAGCTGGGATAGATCACAAGTTGGCTCATAAGTTTGTCCAGAAGACACTTAGATAGACAATATGAGAAGATATTAAAATAAAAGGTTAATATCAAAACCTATCCCATGTAGTTCTATCCCATGTAGTTCAGATACACACAATAGGACAGAGAGGGACTTTCATGCGTCTTCAGCTTGTAAACAACAGGAAGGGTTAAAGGAAGTGAGTAGTGGAAGTGACCTATTCCTCACCTTCCAGAGCCTCTTGGATTTTCTATCTTGTTCTACAAAAAGGATGAACAGTTACAGGCTTAATACTAGGCTGCAACCCTTGTGTGTTCATCTTGAGACTGCCTGTTACGTCTGCCTTCATCTTTCTCTCTGTGTGCAGCATTTTTTTTTTACAACTTTATATGTCCTCTAAAACTTAAGATTTGATTTTTTTTTAAAGCTCCATTTGTAGGGATGAGACTGAATACATCTTTCTCACTTCTGAAATACCGCCCCCAAGCAGGACAGTTTGAAGGACATTGATTGACAGGTGATTGACACTTTTAGCTCCAGGGAAAGAGTTCAAATAAAGATGCTTTTCTGAGTCATAAAAAGATAGACACCCTTTAAAAATCATATAATGATCTTGACCTATTGTAATATGAATAGCCATTTTATGTACTCATAGGAAAATTAATCTCCTGATGAAACTTTTTTCCATAAGTTATTCATACTTGTCTAGTTCTCCATAGAGACTAGCAAAGTGAAGTATGCGGACATTCTCCAAACCCTCCTTTATCTTCAGATAATTTATAACTTTGGTCTTAGCAGTTCCTGAAAAACTCTACTTTCACTCTTCTTTGTTGTTTTTAAACTATTTATTTACTTCTCTTTGATAAAAAGCCAGTTGCCCTGCATTTCAAGATGTACAACATCATACACACCTCTTTTACTTATTTTTCAAGTAAGTCGATGTTAGTAAATTTTTGAGTAGTTAAAGTATATTATATCCGCAACATTTTTTTTATTGGCTTGCTCTCCATCTCTGAGAACCCACGAAGTTAGATATTATATCCTCTGTAGTACCATCTTCTCCAATATGTTGTCTTAAGCAAGCACATAAGCTCGTCATTAATAATGTAGGGATGCATTCACTTATAAAGTGCATTCTCTATAGATTTTAGCTATCATAATGGGCATTATTTCTCTACCACAGCATCTTGGTAGATTACCAATAAACTTGACTTGCTCCCCAAGCCAAGCCCATTTTGCATAACACAACAGCTACATAAAGTTTGGCCACCTCTTTCCTAGTTTATTAGGAAAAATTAGTTTACCATAAAAAAACAACTGGTAACGAAGTCTCAACTGTTTCTGTTTGGAAGTCACAACGGAAGCTTGAGGCATGTAATCAGATTCATTCAAACACACAGTTTGTGTCCATGATGCATCTCTAGACAGAATGGAGCCAACAGTAGTCAGGAAGGGTAGTGGGTTGAAAATTAATCCTACGGAAGACACTTCCATCCAGATGCACTTAGGTTAAACATTAGAAGATAAGAGATCTTCGTATCCAAGGATAAGTGTTCTTATGATAATAAAAAAAGGGAAACCAAAAGAAACAGAGAAAAGGGCCAAGAGAAGATGGAGGCAGAGATGAAGGGTCACCTGCCACAAGCTAAGAAATGCCTAGAATCACCAAAAGCTGGGGGAGGAATCTCGTAAATCAGACTCCATATGGAAGCAGTCCTAAGCATGCTGACTCGGCCTCAGGATTCCAGGACTGCGATGGAGTAAATAGCCTCACTGAAGCCACCCAGACTGTTGGGGACTCATGATAATGTCGTCTTAGAAAACTAACACTGGCGAGTGATGGGGTTGCCAACCCACTTTCAAAAGTTTGAGCCAGAATTGTGCCTGTCTAAGAAATACAGGAACAAAAAAAAA
>NC_034600.1:39431305-39454127 GCF_900095145.1 Mus pahari | reverse complement strand
CTTCTGGGTATATGCCCAGAAGAGGTATTGTTGGGTCCTCTGGTAGTACTATGTCCAATTTTCTGAGGAACCGCCAGACTGATTTCCAGAGTAGTTGTACAAGCTTGGGCAGGCATTCTTACTGATGCTATGTTGTGCTTGTAGACAGGAGCCTAGCATGGCCGTCCTCTGAGAGGCTCTACCAGCAGCTGACTGAGACAGAAGCAGATTTTTACAGCCAACCATTAGTCTAAAGTCGCGAACCCCCATGAGGAGGTAGGGGAAGGGCTGAAGGAACTGAAGGGGATGGCAACCCCACAGGAAGCACAGCAGTGTCAACAAACCCCGGGTCCCTCAGAGCTCCCAGAGACTGAGCCACCAACCAAAGAGCATACATGGGCTGGTCTGTGGCCCCCAGCACACATGTAGCACCTTGTCTGGCCTCAGTGGGAGAAGATATACCTAATCCTCTAGAGACTTGATGTTCCAGGGAAGGGAAATAGGGAGGGTTGGGGGGTGAGTAGGTGAATGTGTGGGGGTGCATGGAAGAATACCCTCTCAGAGGCAAAGGGGATGGGAGATAGGCTGAAGAACTCTGGGAGGGGTGACCGGGAGGAGGGGACAACAGTTAAAATGTAAATTTAAAAAAAAAAAATATATATATATATATATACTTAAATTTATATATATTTATATTTACATAAATATAAATATTACATATATTATATATATTTTTTAAAGAAAGAAAACTAACACTGGAACCACTGTAATTAACCTGGGGCCTAAGCTCTCCTAAACATATTTACATTGAAAACCAGAAAACCAACCGTACAGTAGAACAAGTACCAACTGGAAAGAACTCTCTGGCCTCTGAATTCTGAAAGGGCAGCAGGGATGTTATTTAGAGTCATCGAAAGAAATAATTGTTCTTAGAAATACTGCCCAGAAGCAGGGGGCCAAACAAGGTTTCATCTTATTTATAATTCCACTGGCAGCCTCCAGCTCCAAGCTAGGGGCATGCCAGGGAAACCCTTCTTTATGGAGCACCACAGTACGGACAGTGACCCACATGAAAGATTTCTAACATTTTGTAGCTTCTTAGTATTTCCTCCTGTTTCCTTTTGCAGCATACAAGGTCTGTAAGATAGACTGCACTAAGATGAAATTGTCCTATTTTATTTTCAAATTACAAGTTAGATAGTGTCTGGAAAACGTGCCCGATCTCTGCAGTTCTTTGTAAAGGATAGAGAACCAATCAGAATCGTTATTATCCCCATCTTGTTTATTTAATGTGTTTGTATAAAGAATTTTTATATAGTATACATGTTAAATTTTAAATTATGCTCATGACTATTTCCACATATGTTTCTACCTGAATGATTTTTACAGAAGTTATCCGAATGTCCACATTTACATAAGATTCTACGAATTTCACACGGATAATGTATTGATAACTGCTTAAACCAATAAAGAACTGTGCATTCTACGGGCAGTGCTACTGAACAGCTTTCTGCCTCGGGTGGCAAGAGCGGTCCACGAGAGATGGCTGCAAGAGCTTACCATGTGTCAGGTGCCCTTTATGAATTTCATCTGGATCCTCACATTCAACGTTTGAAAAGTCACGAAGTTGCTACTATTGCTAAGCTCATTTCATAGGTGTAAGAACTGAGACTTCAACGGGTTAAATAACTTGCCCAGGGTCAAACAGTTGGTGAGCTGCGATCTGATTTCAACTTTGCAGTACAATGCCCGGTAACTACCATGACAGCAAATGAAGATTGTTGTCAGTACTTACATTTTTACATGATGCGAGCATATTGGAAGATATGGTTATTTATTCCATCTTGGGAGAATCTGCAAAGACTGGATGTATCAAATAGAATCTACTGGACTTTGAAAATTCATACATGGCAGAAATACATTTCAGCTAAAGAGATTAGTTAAAATTGAAAAACCCTCTAGAGAATACTTCTCCAGAAGGGCACTGGGAAATCCTAAGCACACAGACAATGTCTACACTCCATTCCCTAACTCCCACTCCTTAGCCCCAGAGCATAGCCTAGCTCTTCAAGAAATTCTGAGGCCTCTCTACATGAGCATCAGAGATCTGCAGCCCTGCCAAATATTAATCTGGAGGTCTGCAGGAGGGCATCTGGTCTCTATATCATTGCTCTTAAACAGGATTCAGAGAATTTGTTGCTAGAACATCTTGTACAGTACATATAATGGCTCAAATTCAAGCGATTTTCCTCATATTTAAAGTCCTGACCCTGCTTCGGATTAATGCAGTCGTTTTGATTGCTAGCACTAAGGCAGAGGAAAACATTACAGTTTGAGAAGGTACTTCCATAATTACTGATTTGTTTCTGAGCTAATGTGTCTTTTGCTCTTCGTACTTTCAAGTTTCAAAGTCGTGATTTTCTGTCTCCTCAATTAAGGGTAGAACTCTGTGGAACTGCCTCCAGAGTAAACAGAGCGATATTGAGAAAGGAAAATCATAGTACTGAATAGCTTTGGGGATCCTGCAATAAAAAAAAAAAAAAAAAAAAAAAAAAAAAAAAAAAAAGCTCATCTCTAAGTTTGAAAACGTTCACTGGAGGAATCATTTTGCATTCGGCAAACATTTTACATTTGTACTGAGAGCAGGCATCCTACTGTGTGCCATCAGTAAAGGACTTTAAAGAAATGGTTGAAGCCTACACATTTAGATGGGGTCGTATTATTATACTTGCTGGTAGGTTAGGAAAAAAAAAAAGCTCCAAGGAAAACAACTTGTCCAAACAACCCTACGTCATATATGATAGATTAAAATAGTTTAAACCATTATATGTTTCAGATTGGAATTAACAAACTGTGTGAAGCTACATGCCCTCCCCTTAAGTGTGTTTTCAAGCTAGACAGACAAAAGATGAAACAGAGAAAAATAAATGAGTAATAGCTTTGACTTGCCTAAAAAGTTACGGTTATGTAAATTGGCTTACATTTACTAATTAGCTGTACTAGTTAGGGTTTTATTGCTGTGAAGAGACACTAACCACAACAAGTCTATGAAAGAAAACATTTAGCTGGGGCTGACTTACAGTTCAGAGGTTCTGTCCATTATTATTATAGCGCGAAGCACAGCAGCAGGTAGGCAGACATGGTACCACAGAGTAGCTGAGAATTTTACATCTGGATCCACAAGCAGCATGAAGAGACAGGGAGCCACTAGGCCTGGCTTGAACCTCTGAAACCTCAGTACCACACTTCATCTTTATCCAAGAAGCCCACACCTTCTAATGGTACCACTCACTGTCATCCTATGTGGGCCATTTTTATTCAAACTGCCACATTATCCAAAAAAAAAAAAAAACCCTGTAAGTCTGGAGGGCTCTGAGGGACAGATGTATTATCAAGCATAATGGAGAATCACTTAAATATCTACCTGATTCTAGAAGATGAAATTCTTTTATGAGATTTAGACAGGCAATGTTCAGGCAATACTTTTTTCTTAAATTATGACATATTTAGCTAGCATAAAGCAGAGAAGTTAGCTCTGGCATTTCACAAAGATTATGAAACTCAGGGGACTAGACAAGAGAAGAAATATGAGAAAAAATGGAGACCTCATGTCCAAGATCACATAAGGGTTCTGATAAGTGGCTGAGAAGTCATCAAGAAAATTTTCAGTTCACTTCTGTTTGTGTTTGAATTAACTAGCATTGTCCCCAAATTCTTTAAAACAATTATGCTACTGGCAATGAGCTCCTAGAAATGGAATTTGGAGGTAATGCTGATAAAAAGTGGAGCCTCCTAGCTTTGATGGTGGCAAGGTTCTGATTAGATCTGATAATATGGGTGGAACAAATTTTATGATATCATCTGGACTGGATAGAATTTCTATGACAGCCATGAGGAAGAGCAAACATGGCAGAGTTCTCACATCTAGGGCCAGAGAGTACACCACAAAGGATCTAGTACTTCACATAGGCCTTGAGAGAATTACACAGTTGAATAAAACCAAAATTGGTATTAGAGGTTTTATTGGGGATAAAGATGACATACAGGCTGCTGATTTCAGTTTTTGTCCTGGAAACAGAACACAATAATTCAGACTAATATTGGTGAGCCACGCATTTAAAAATCAATGGAAAATAAGAAAGAAATTTATTGAGAGACAGGATTTCAATAAAGACAGGCGTGCTAATTTCACACTAAGTAGACTCATGGGATTTCTGATAGAGTGAACATAATAGCCTGGTGACTGACAGTCTGGTCTCTGGGGTTAAGTATGAGGTATGTGCGAAGTCTGGAAGTTGAGTATGAGAACTTAACCTTTCAATATGTTGATTTTAAAGGGCTGGCAGGTCATAAATACCAATCGTTGGACATGCAAGGTAAGACTTGGGAAGTCTTTCTGGATGACAGATTCTGATCGGAGTGTGATTATAAAGGGCTCAATTGATGACTAGAACTGTTCCCAGAAAAGAAAGAGAAGTGTCAGGGGGAAAACTTCAGGCATGATTTGGGGATTAAGAAGTAGAAGGTGGAGATAATAGAAATCATGATTTCATCCTGTTCCTGGAATCCATAGGAGCTTCCAAAAAACAAGGAGCTAAATGAACAAAAGCTAAAACCAAGTCACTTTTCTCCCTTTAGAAAAAAATGTCACATGGGAGTCCTTTCCATCTGGGTGAAAAGAAAACTATTCCCAACCACCTCTTGTGCTACGAGACTTCACAAAAGAAATGCTTGCATTTGTGTTTCTTCAAACTTGTGCCAGCTTCTACAAACACGTCTATCCTGGGCTTTGGAAAAATTGAGCATACCAACAACAACATCAACAGCTGAACACCACAAGTACACAACTGAACTCTAAATCCCTCTAAAAGTCTACCAACTCAACTCCCGCTTTCATAATGCATGTCTCAAATCCTTTCATATTTATGTATTTTAAAAATTGTGTAAGATAAGTGGCATTTTTCCTCGTCTATTTTCCTAGATGACAGAATTATTACTGGTCTCAGTTTCAATGAAAGCACAAATGACGATAGGGATATATGTCTCATTAATCATGTTTCTCTTGTATCTGTTTATTCTAACTTCCTGTTTAAATTCCTCATGTTTCAAAAATATTTTTTCACTAAGTTCATAAAAAATTCTCTCATTATGCAGTATATTAAAAATTTAGGTCTTAGATTAGCAAATACCTGTGTAAAAATCTCCAAAGGAATTCCATATTTGATGTAACTCTGTCTTAAATTCAAACTCTGACTATTCAAAACAGTAAAAGCTCCCTACTAAGAAAAAAATTAACCAAAATAGATTATGCTGGTATTGACATTAAAATTCTAATATACGATAGGTTTCTACATATGATGGTCTACCCATCATAGCTAGTTACATTTCCTGTCATATTATAACATATCCCGATTGCTACCTGTCATGTAAAGATGTCTAGAAGCTCCACAGTTTGGGAGGGACTTAATTTATAGGAGTAATCTGGAAGACTCAAACTCCATATGATAAGTCCAGTACCACAAGTCATGGGAGATTCTAAAAAGCCACACTTGGTCTCCTGACAACCTTAGAGGAACTTCTACTTTATTGATTCTTGTTAGGTATACCCAAAGATTTGGGGTTGACTCTTTCTATACCAGTCTCACATGACAACATACATATTTTGTTGGTGATGCTTTACCAAACTTGGCCAGATGCTAGAGCCAAAAGAGATCTCACTGAAGATATATGTAATAGAATACAGATTTCAGAACAAGAAAATTTACTAAAATAATAATGTATGATCACAGCTAACCATAGGACTGAGCACCAGGACTCCAATGGAGGAGTTAGGGGAAGGACTGAAGGAGCTAAAGGGGATTGCAAACCCATAGGAAGAACAACATCAACCAACCAGACCCCTCAGAGTTCCCAGGAACTAAATTGCAGACCCAAGAGTATGGGTGGAGGGACCCATCCATACCTCCCGCTGCATATGTAGCAGAATATGGCCTTATCTGGCATCAATGGGAGGGGAGGCCCATGGTCCTGTTGAGGCTTAATGCCTCAACATAGGAGAATGCTATGGAAGTGAGGCAGAAGTGGGTGTGTGGGTAGGGGAGCAACCTCATAGATGCCCAGGGGTGGGGGATGGGATAGGGGAATTGCAGGGCGGAAACCAGAAAGGGGGATAACATTTGAAATGTAAATAAAGAAAATAACCAATAAAAAAATACTGTACCTTAAAACAGACTTATATCACAATGAGGGTATTAGAAAAAAATTTATTTTAACAAAAAAGAGGAAATTTGTAACTTGGGGCTATTGCTTAGGAACAGTGGTTCTTAACTTTCCTAATGCTGTGACTCTTTAAGCCAGTTCCTCATGCTGTGGTGACCTCCAACCATAATGTTATTTTTGTTTTGACTTTATAACTGTAATTTTGCTACTGTTATGAATCATAATGTAAATATCTAATATGTGACCCCTGTGAAAGGGTCGCTCAATCCCCCAAGAGGATTGTAACCCTCGGGTTGGGAAACACTTTCTTAGGAGTGTGGTTCCTGCCCAGATGCTTTTCAATGGGTCTCATGATTTCATAGAGCCAGGGTTTAAAAATTACTTAAACAATAAGCTTGGTTTTCCAGTAAGAAAGTAAATGATCCATGTTACAAAGTGATTCCTACTGGGGTCCCATTTTTCTTTATAATTGTAAAATAAAAATGATTCATGATGCCTATAAAATCTATAAAATCCATCTCTCTTACAAGTCTAGCATTTTCTTCCTGTCCCGCTCACTAATAATATCTGTCACAGAGAAAAGGACAATTTTATTTGGTGGGGACATTGAAAATGATGATGTCATCTGACTTCTTCTGCTATGTGATTCCATGTGTGTGTCCTCAAACTGGAATATAATATAAAGCAAAAATAATGGGACAAATAAAAGAATTAGTTGCAAATCTTGATTATAGAAAATTGTACACTAAAGATCATTTTCTCTAAAATTCAAACTATCTACCCCACACGAGGTCATAGCTGTAAAAGAAAAATAGGCAGAATAAAAATAAAAATAATAACAAAGGTATCTCAAATAATTTCCAGACATTAATCATAAATGACTATGAGTGATAAGGAAATTATAGCCAGTCTTACTACAGAGGTACCTGTGGAGGAGAGTTGAAAAGCTTGTTCCTTCATTACAGGACTACCATAGGCCATAGACTATGTTAGTCAGTATTTTAACTTTAGCTATTTTAACCCATATTAAATGCCACATATTACATCAATCATGGAGAGAAAATAGAAAAAATCAGATTGGGATTATGATAGCTAACATTATTTTAGTTTTGATTTTTACAAATTAAAAGTTTTGAATTAGCATACGCAGTATTAGTTTTAACATTAACAAGAGCATATTCAAACAAAATCTGCTTCTGTTGTCTTCCCTCCTCCCCTCCTCCCTACCTGCCCCAGATCCTCCCTTCCTGTCATGTCACTTGTAACATTTTGATGTCTCCCACTTCCCCAACACCTGTTTATCCTGCTGCGCTCATTTTCATAGTCATAGCCTATACACACAGATCCATGTCTGCTTGTATACAAATACATACACATCATAAGGGAGGATCTACATATCAGCTAAACCATGAAGTTTTTCCTAAACTTTCAGGACTTCATTCTCCTATACTGAGTCGTAGAAGGCTATCGGGTCTACGGACCGCAGTTCCATTATTCATTTACCTGTCCACAGCTGTCTGGGATGCGTCTCCTTGCTGCTCTGTATAAAGCAGCAGTAGATGCGAATATGCAAGTGTGTCTGTGTTTAAACAGAGACCCCTGTGAACGTGTGGCGGTAGCAGGAGTGGGAGAGCTGCAGCATGTGTCCTTAGAGTTCTAGTTTCTTGAGACGCTTCCATATGGATTTCTCTGATGGCTGTACGAGGTAACACTCCTCCTACCTTATGTGAATAAGATTCCTTTTCTCCACAGCCTTGCTCACACTTATTGTTGTTCCTTCTTCTTGATGACGGCCATTCAGACTGGTGGTGTGAAACGAAGTCTTCATTTTTTTACGTTAGGATATATTTTGATCACATTCCTTCCCCTCTCTGAACTCCTCTCAGATCCTTTCCACCTCCTCACACAATCTCCTGTCCTTTCTCACAGTAGTACTTTTGTATTTTTACATAATATTTAAATTTTTCATATAGGTATACAATGTGTTTTGATTATAACCATGCCTCTATATTCCTCTATCTCACCCAAGAATCTCTCAACAGGTTTTCCTCCTAACTTCATGTATTTATATATATATATATATATATATATATATATATATATATACACATATACATACATATATATACATGTATATCATAATATATCATATATAAAATGTATATTTTAAAATCTATATATATTAACATATATATATATATATATATATATATATATATATATATATATTTATCTTGTCATTGAGAATCCCATACATGCATACAACTTATTTTGTTCAGATCTATCCTCTAGCCCATGTCCAACTTGTCTCAGTCACCCCTTCCATCACTTCCCCTCCCAATTTCATATCTTCTCTCTTTGTTTCTTTTTTAAGTTTACAATCCCATTGAGCTCTTGTAGAGCTGTGGCTCCATGCATGTTACTGGGCTATGCACTGCAGTGTGGGCAATTTGTGAGAGACTATACCTCAGAAGGAGCTGAGGGTACCACCAACTGCCAAACAACTTCCACCTCAAACAAGTTAGCTTGTTTGTTTGTTTATTTTTCTTTAAGTGCATGTATGTCTCTATGTGGTGTATATATATGTGCATCTGTGTGTGGCAACCCCTAGAGGCCAACAGAAAGTGCTGGATCCCTCGGCGGTGGACTTCCAGGAAGTTGTGAGCTGACAGATATGGAACCTTAGCAGCACACACTTTTAAGGGCTCAAGCATCTCTCAATCCTATGTGCAGAGTAGTTTTAAGCTGCATTTCTCTCAGGGCTAGGGATATTGAACAGTTTCTAAAGTACTTGTACATCTGTGGTTTTCGACATCTCGTTAGCTCATGAAATGATTGCTATATTTATAATTTTGTTGTTGTATTTTTCTATTATCTTTATGTAGGCTAGATATTAACTCCCTTTTTAAAGTATAGCTCACAAAAAAATATTCTCCTCAGAACAGTTGTGGGAGAGGAGAGTCCATAATTAGAATATATTAGATGAAAAAAAATCTATATTTAATAAAAGAAAAATAGAGAAAAGAAAAAGGAATTAGCACAATCACATTTTTTTTTCTCTTTTGTGTAGGCCATTTCCTCAGCCGGTGATATCTCTTGCTGTGAAGAAGCATTTCAGTCAGTCCCTTTTGTTAAATCTTGAGACTATTTCCTGTGCTGGGAGCTCTGCTCAGAAAGTTCCTGCCTATATGTGACTCTCAGAGAGCATTTCCTATGTTCCCCTCAAGCCGTTTCAGGATTTAAATGAAAGTCTTTGATTCACCTAGAATTAATGACAGATATGGATGTATTTTAAATATTCTACAGGTTTTCACCCAGTTTCCCCAGTGCCGTTTATGGAATAGGGTGCTTTCCCCCTAGTGTTGTTTTTGACCTTTTTTTTTTTTTTTTTTTTTTAAATTAGGCCAAGTGTGATGGCACACACCTTGGATCCCAGCACTTGGGTCGCAGAGGCAGGCTTGATTCCATGATCCTGTACCATAGCCATTCATAATTGGTTCAGGGCTAACTATATATTTTTCCTTTTAAAGAAAACAATGGAAGTCAAAACACAGGAAGAGTTCTCAGGAAGGAGGAGGTGATTTAATGTGTTCTGGATGGTAGAAACAAACGAACAAACAAATCAAAGGGAGATACACTCTCATTTGATGGGAAAGGGGCAGACTATAAATGAGTTTGTATAAAGGGGTTTCTAAATAAGTTACGTGTGCTTAACATATGGAGAAAGTAATTGAAGCAATTTGAGCCTTGCCAAGTTGGATTTTAATCCTCTTTCCATATCCTGCATCTAGGATATATTTGTAAATACGAAATGAGAAAGCAAACAAGACAAACCTCTTAGTAAAAAAATCTTCCAAGTCACTGTTAATAAAATCAGGTTCCTTCCAGGCCATTCAGAGAGAATGGTCAATGCTCAGCCAACTGACACCACTGGGGAGGAGGTCAGAGTGGAGAAGTCCAGGTCCCTCCAGGGCTTCCTGCAGCAGAACCTGCATTTTAATGTGACCTTCAGGTGTGATTCATTCATTAAAGTTTGAGCAGGGCTGCTGCACAAAATAGTTTTGTCTACAGGCAAATTTAAGAATGTTTATAGCTACCAGTATGGTCAGTGATCTACGTACAGTTCCCAGCTTCACATTGTTCCACAAAAAAGATGATGTGAGACTGTGTTTTAATTCTAATAGCACTAAGAAAAATAAAAAACAAAACAATACCCCCCCCAATAAAAAAACCCTCACTCTTCAGCTCTGTTTCACTGCACAGTAGTAGTTACAACCAGCTCTTATTTTCAAGAGTTAACTAAGATGTTTACAGGGAATCCTAGGAATTTCATTTGGTTTTTTTATTTTGTTTTTGGTTTACTTTTTGTTTTTCTGTTTGTTTTTGAAACAATAGACATTTAAATGTCCATTTTGGGGGGGAAAAAGGGACAAAGTTCCTGTCTTGTAATTCTAAATTGAGGAGCTGAGACAAAAGAATGGACCATCCAAAAACTGCCCCACCCAGGGGTCCATCCCATAATCAGCTACCAAATGCAGACACTATTGCATGCACCAGCAAAATTTTGCTGAAAGGACCCTGATATAGCTGTCTCCTGTGAGGCTATGCCAGTGCTTGGCAAACATAGAAGTGGATGCTCACAGTCAGTGATCGGATGGAACACAGGGCCCCCAAATAGAGAAGCTAGAGAAAGTACCCAAGGAGCTGAAGGGGTCTGCAACCCTCCCTATAGGTAGAAAAACAATATGAACTAACCATCACCCCCATAGCTCGTGTCTCTAGCTGCATATGTAGCAGAAGATAGTCTAGTCAGCCATCATTGGGAAGAGAGGCCCCTTGGTCTTGCAAACTTTATATGCCCCAGTACAGGGGAACACCAGGGCCAAGAAGGGGGAGTGGGTGGGTAGGGGAGGGGGGTATAGGGGACTTTGGGGATAGCATTTAAAATGTAAATGAAGTAAATTCCTAATAAAAATTGAAAAAAAAAAGTAAGAAGGGATTGGGAGGGCAAGGTTAAGAGATCTGTGTTTGGAGAGAAATTGCTTTATTTGCTTCTCTCTAGGGTTCAAGGGTTTTCTGGAAACACTGTTTCTTCATTTGAAAATGCAAATCCTGAGGCTCTGGCGGGCTCCAAGGAAGAAGGTAAACAGCATGAATGAAAGGCTGACAAAGCCCCAGGCATGGTTGTGTACATATCCTCTCTAATCTACACAACAGCTCCCAGGGAGACTCAGCACTGTGATGGTCTCCACTCAGACAGGAAAACTAAGGGTCAAATAAAGTAGCAGTCTTCATGAGGCCATCAGGTTAAGGAGAAGCGAAGCCCAGAATCTAAGCTCTTTAGGGCTATCCCATTTGCTAAGTGGAATTCCTCAACAGAATGCTATCAAATGAGAGAGTAGGAATGAGAATAAACTAGTGTTAGTTAACATCAATAGCGCCACCTAAGCACTAGCAGTACCTTTGGCTTTGAGTCTTGGGTTGGATGGTTGGTTGGTTGGTTGGTTGGTTGGTTGATTAGTTAGTTGGTTGGTTGGTTGGTTAGTTGGTTGGTTGGTTAGTTAGTTGGTTGGTTGGTTAGTTAGTTGGTTGGTTGGTTGGTTAGTTGGTTAGTTTTGAGACAGGGATTTGCTCTCTAGCCCAGGATGGTCACAAACTCATGGCCAACATCCTGTCTCACTGGTAATACAAGTAGGAGCCACCCCCTACTCCCAGACACATTGCCTGTGTTTTTAGGTACATCTTAATCAGCACAAATTGTCATCAGAAAATATTATAGAGCAGGGAATGGGGGCTTAAATAACACTTTTTCTTATAGCTCTGGGAACAGATGGAGACTAGGGAGCTGGCATGTCTTAGTGAGGCTTACATCTAGTGGCCAATGGGGACCTTTCTACTGAGTCCTCATAGGTCCTTCCCTCTACGTATGCCAACTGGGAAGTCCAGCCTCCACTCACTCATATTTAAAAATCCATCTTTATTATACCTTAACTGTGCCCTAAAAGCTGTACCTCCAAATATACTTTCAATGGGAATGGAACTTGAACATATGAATATGCAGACTAGTGATACGTGTTTCACTCCATAATCCCCCCCCCCGCCCCAAAATAACTACTGGGAATGACGAAATGATTTGCTCCAGTATCAAAGGCTTGAGAACAGTGACTGCAGTTTGAAGTGGTGCAGACTGGCTGGAGGCCATCCTGAACATTGTACTTCCTTCAAGACCAAGGAAAAAGCTTGACATAACTCGCTACACTGATGGTTACTCTACATCCAATTCTTGGCTGTGTCTGAGAAGATACTTTTGCTCTCATCAAATTTCCCTTTGAGAGTTTCTGCTCTCTGTTAGTGATGCTGTAGTGGCATGACATTACTATTTCAACACCGATGTAGTACTGGAGAGAACAGGTTAAATGTCTTGACTAAGTGCTCCTAGTTCCTAGGGATAGATTTACTGAATAGGAACCATCAACTAGATTTGAGCTTCCACAAAACCTATTATTCTACACCAACTTTCACTTTATCTAAGTCTCTCCCCTCAATTAAGCCCCTGGAAGTAGCAATTACAGGTGAGATTAAAGACATTTAGCTCTCACACTGACAGGGTCACTAGCATCTGCTTGCTCACAGAGGGGCACTGGGATGAAAAGAGGGATTATAAGCAGCTTCCTCTGCTACATCAGACTCAGCTTTTTCTGAGGCATCGGGCCAACCAACAAAGCCTGAGAGAAAAGCAGTTGACAACTAGAAACTTGAATGTGGAAAGAGTATAGTGACTTCAAGCTATTGTCTGAGCCACATACTACATACAGTAGTCTGAGGCTATTAATTCATTATGATAACAATATGCAAGAGAAGATCAAGAGTGTGAATAAGGTGAAACCTATCCTTCTAATATGCCCTGTGACTCTTCAGCAAATCTGGGAACATTATCACTGTGCCTCACATACATATTCATACCTACTTTACTTACCATGTCTGCAGTTTCTTCTACTACAACTAAGACTGTCCAAATCTTATCCCTTAACGAAAGTCCTTTGTCATGCTTTCTTGAAATGTTCTGTCATCCCTTCAGATAGTTTTAACCCTAGTTACAGTCAGAACTATACCAGTATCCCTGTGGGAAGTCTTGAAATGAATGGCCAGACAGTTCTGATTATTTTTTCCTTTGCATGTGAGAAGATGACATCTACTGCTTCCCTTAAACGTACAGAACGCCATGGGGTTCCTCCTGACTCTCTGCGTTCCTCCTGGATTGTGTATGGAGATGAAGTAGTAGCTGGTTTCCCAGCTAGGGCATTAACAATGCTAAACTATTCTTGACACTGAAAACAATGTTAAACAATGTTTCAGGTAATAGTTTCCATCAGCTTCCAGATCAGACTCAGACTATGTATCTAGTTACAGGGCAATAGGAGTTCAGAGTGAGCAAGAAATCAACCTTCTTATGGCACTGACATTCATGGATAGCTGTGGCTAGTGTATATGTTATGGAAGACACTGTTATGTTAGCAAAACCTAGCTTATGCTATCTTTGAAATTACATATATCATACTTCTGAGGCTCTTTATTTAACCCACACTTAAAAATACTTATCAGAACAGCTCCTACTGGACAGTTAATTGCCTAGGCACTAAGATCCATGGGTGAGTAGCACCCATGAATCTACGTTCTCACTGTGTCCATAATCCAGTAGAGAAAGTCCATACACAGTTTAAAACAGAATCAGTGCAATTAAGAAAAATGTTGCTCTGCCTTTTCAAGCAGAAGCTGATGCAGTGAAACACTTTCTAAGAAAGTGATTTTGAGTTGAGTTAGAAAGATTCTTTGAGCTGGGCGGTGGTGGCGCACGCCTTTAATCCCAGCACTAGGGAGGCAGAGAGAGGCAGGCGGATTTCTGAGTTCGAGGCCAGCCTGGTCTACAGAGAAACTCTGTCTCAAAAGAAAGAAAGAAAGAAAGAAAGGAAAGGAAAGAAAGATAGATAGATTGATTCTTTGAGGAGGAACAAGGTCCTGAGCCTGACTTACAAATAGAATTTGGGCTTTCTACTATAATTGATTAATGTTTAATAGTTGTCTAGATTATTTTTTAATAAAACCTATTTCCTCCATAAAAGTAGATATCCAAATGTGCCTAAATTCTGCTCCCAGAGAGGAACATCTTTGTGTATATCTTGGGCATGGTATCGGTAGGGTTCTCTTTCTTTGATCAAACTTAGATGTTAAAGTCCACTAGGTGGTGGCTAATGGTTATACTGCTTGCGGGAAAACTTTAGGGGCTCCATAAACTGACATAATTAGGCCTCCATGCCGTTGAAAGCATAGTTCAAAGTACAGTGTTCTACATTTGCTGTGACTTGGGCAGAACACTTCCCAGCTCCTTCCCTTAGGTTCATTCCTGCCCTCACCCTGATTGAATTCTCCCCTGCAACCTAGTGTGCAGTTTTGCCTGTATCTCCCCCAGTTGCCATCCACTACAGCTTTTGCATTTCTAGAGGTCAGTCTCAGCACTGAACTTTCCTGAGTGCAGTCACTAATGATGTCAGGGAGTCTGGGAGGACATTAAGAACTGTTTATTTTATGAGCTGTTTTTCCTCCCGGCCAAGTCTCCAGGCCAGGCTCAGGAGGAGGGAATGGGGGCAATGACACAGGAACTGATGGAGGTCCCCACTGGAGGAAATATGATCACTGGGAAAGAGGGGTACTCAGTATCCTGACCTCCCCCAGGCTTATCACTCCCAGAGTAAAACTCCTCAGGAGCTTGAGCAATGGGAACACGGTCTTAATAGTCCCAGCATGCTCTGCCTAAGGCTGGCATTCCATTTAATGACAGAGGGGGATTTGATT
The DNA here is from genome assembly GCF_900095145.1 of Mus pahari. Lineage (NCBI taxonomy): Eukaryota > Metazoa > Chordata > Mammalia > Rodentia > Muridae > Mus > Mus pahari. The sequence continues at coordinate 39,439,079 of NC_034600.1, read as the reverse complement.
TGTCAAAGAGAGTTCCCATTCCACTCCTTTCCTGAAGGCACCTTTGGGAAGTGCTCCTGGCCACACAGATCTGGAGTGAGATTGGAAGGGAGTGGGCAGGGGGAACTTTTAACTCAAGTACCAATGGTTCCCACATCACTGGATTTACATAGTAAGTGATTCTCTCTTCCTCCTTAGTCTTAGGGTAACTTTCAGTGGTTTTAAACCATTAGAGTTTTTGTTTGGTTAGTTTACTCAAGCTTCAGTGAAGAATGAGGCCACAGATCCCTTTGAGCTATGATGCCAAAAATTGGTCCTTCCCTGTACCTCAGCCTTGGGTAGTCCCTTTGACGTGACTGAGCATTTTCCCAGAGGCTTCTAGGAAGTGATGCAAGCAGGGGCTTGGATAAAAGATGACTGACTCTTGCTCTTGGTAACCCTTCTACCAGCATTTCCAGGAGACCAATACAGGATGCTGAGGCATGATGCATTCTCACAGAGGGAAAGGTTCCAGTTATCTCGTGTGTTCCAGACTTCACAGTTTTGGTATTAAGAGAAGAGTGTCAGGAGGGTCAGAGAAAAGGGGTGTTTTTAGGCGGTGGTGCTAGAACTGGATTTGCTGAGAATTATTATTAACCCTTTATATAGATGAGGACACTGACATGCAGGGTGGGTGGGTGTTTTGTCTTAGGAAGAAAATGCAAGTTGCTAAAGAGCTCTTATTCTCCTGGTATCCTGGTAAAGACATTTGGCCTCAGCAACAAAAACCCAACCACATGGTATTAAAGATATCTATAGCCTACCCCTTGAAACCTCTCTGCTTCTCCTGGCTCCCATTTTCTTCATTTAATGATGTTTTTAGCTTGCCTGTAAGACTGAGTACACCCTTCAGTGAAGAGAACCTTCACCTATAGTCTAGGCTTCAATCTTCTTAGACCTATTGTGGCCATTTAGCCTGTGTCTCCCAGAGGCATTATTTTCTTTTCAGGGCTCCCCTTCTATCTGAAAAGCACCCTCATCGAGACCTCCCCCCTCCCTTCCTTGAAATGTTCTAAAGTCTAAGTGACTGATGACTTATGTGTGCAGTGCACAGAAAGGCAGCAGCTCGTTTGGCAACTGAGCTCTTTCTTAGGTCTCTTTTCATACATTTGTCCTTTGCTGGACATTCTGTCCTTCTCAGCTCCTAGGAGCAATGTTGCAGAATTCTAAGCACAGCTGCTTCATAAGAGCAAAGTACCTTAGTCATGGTCCTGTCACTGTGCAGTTAGAAGCATGCCCTGGAAGCACTTACGCAGGGCCCAGGGGACTAATATGCAGGCCAAGGGAAGCCAGGATATGAATGGCAAATGAGAAAATAAAGGGAGAGAAGGTCACTTGGAGCCAAAGAATGCATTAATATGCTGACATGTCTGTGGAAGAAACCCGAAAGGCCTGTGCCCAGGGAACAGCCCAAGACTGACACTCAAAGTGTCCAGAGAAATTCTACTTCCTCTCAAGGAACTTGGCTGAACGTGAGGGAAGACTAAAGAAATGCTAACTTAATGATGCAGCATTAAATTGTAGAAGATTTGGGCGATCCATGAGTCTATATTCTTGCTTGAACAGATTCTGTACTTGAGCTATTTTTAATTCTCTTTGGACAGATTTTACAACCAGACATTCTCTCTCTTTCCAGCTAACACTATTGATCTCTCTCAGGAAATCCTCCATTCAGACTCACCCACACTCTTCCTGATCACACGATGTCCAATTGCCCCTTGGCTCACTTGAGCTCAAGACACTCTATAGCCACTTATAAAATGACCAGTGCTCATGGGCTGCAAGAATTTCATCCTCTACAACATCATCTTCTTTCCTTTCTCCCCATCTTTTCCCTTAGTTCCCATTCTTTTATTCCTCTTCTCTTCATCTTTCTGTGGTATCTTCTCAATAGTTGAACCTATATGTGTTTGATCCCAAATAACACAAGGATTATAGACTACAAAAAATATAGAAATCCACCTTTGGCTATAGTGTGTGTTATTTTTCCATGTGACTTACTAAGATCTTAGTTTTTCTTTTTTCAGAAATACTACCTGAAAAAATTCCATATTACATACTAACTACATATTACATATTAACCCACTAAAAAGCAATATAAATTCTCCATTATTATTTTGGCAAGTTTCCCTGTCATTTCATCAAAGGTATGTAGAAATGGTTAATTTTTCCAGTTTTGATGTATTCAGTACTGCATTAGTAGATCACAATAAATAATTGAAATGGCAATTTGCCATAAGTTCTACCACTCAGAAAGGAGTGTGTCAAAAGAGAATATCATATACTATTGAATAAAATAATGAAAGATGAAATGTAACATTTGAATCAATTGCTTTTCATGAAAAAAAAAATCATTAAAAGTCAGCCAGAAAGACACAGAAAAGCCCTTGGAGCACAGCCTAACCATTTATTTCAGAGCTAGAATTACCATCCTGTTTGTGCTGCTTTCCAAAGAGGTCTCACTTAAGAGAGACGGGATTCAATGGGGAATCTATGATCTTTTAATCTAGGGACAGTTTCATTTCTGAAACTGAAATGGAAACAAGAACGGACAATTTATATTCTGGTAAGTTTGGCTTCGAAAGACAATGTTCTGTTTCTCCTTACCCCTTACTATCAGTATATGCTCTTGTTGCTTTTGATTTCCTCTCCAGCATTTGTCATCTATGCTGTCAGATAAAAAGCAAAATACAATATAAAAGGGATCATTGCTCCTGTGGTGACAAGTGTCCTCAAAACCTCACACCAGCTAAGTAATGGAAAGGGAAAGTGATCAGGTGGCAATTGGCAAACATTGAAACCGTTTTTTGAAACTCTATCCAGAGAAATTCTTACGCTTTTCAGATTACAAGAGATAATCCTTCATAATTGCTTCCACTTAAAGCAGTGGTTCTCAACTTGTGGGTCATGATCCCCTTTCACAGTGGTCACCTAAGTCTATCTGCATATCAGATATTACCTAGGATTCATAACAGCAGCAGAATTACAGTTATATATGTGAAGTAGCAATGAATGTAATTGTATGACTGGAGTCATCACAGTGTGAGGAATTGTGTGCATAAAGAGGGTCACAACCATTAGAAAGATTGAGAACCACAGGTTTAAACACTGGCCTGAATCTGGTTTGGTGAGTCCATGGCTATTGTGAAATACTGGAGGGCCTCTGAATAGCACTGGGCAGTTAGTAGAGAAGCGCAGTCTGGCTCGCCAATCTCAGCAAAACTCAAGTCTGAGCATCTTATGAAACAGCTCATCAAGTGGAAACAATGAGGACCCCACCGCAGAGGTGAGTGTCCCGACAAAACTAACCCTTGTCTGAGCATCCTTATATGCTGCACGTGATTTAAGAACTGGGACGTTCTGGTTAATGGTACTCATCCTGATCAAATTAATCTGAAACTCCGACAGATGAACATTGTCTCCATCCTTCGTTTTCCCTTCTTCCTTCTTTCCTTCCCTCTTCCTTCCCTCCCTTTCTTCCTTTTTTCCCTTTCCACAAAACAAACTGGTATAAGGTGGGTGTATTACTTATCACTTTGCTGGAACAAACAAACAAACAAACAAACAACAGGACAAAGGCAACTTACAAACGAAAAAGTACCTTTGGGGCTCTAATCCCTGGGGCTACCATCTATCACCATGAGATGCCACAGCAGTAGCAGGAGGCAGCTGCTGCTTCCACAGTTAGGAAGCTGAGCGTGGGTGGTGCTGAAGCCTCTCAGTTTCCTTTCTCCTTCTGATTCAGCCCGAGAGACCCCAGCTCAAGGAAGAGTGCTGCCACAGTTGATCTAAACTAGATGAGCCCTTAGACCAGTGGTTCTCAACCTTCCTAATTCTGTGACTCTTGAACACAGTTCCTCATGTTGCGGTGACTCCCCCTTCCCACCCCAAGCATAAAATTATTTTCATCACTACTTCATAACTGTAATTTTGCTACTGTTAGCAATCATAATGTAAATATCTGATAGGCAGGATATCCGATATGTGACCCCTATGAAAGGGTCCTGGACCCTCAAAGGGGTCATGACCTACAGGTTGGGTACCACGTGCTTCGAGGCTTCTCTTCTGGATGATGCTAGATCCTGTCAAGTTGATAGGATCATGTTGAGCAAGCAGCCTACCAAATACCATGATAGAATACAACATACTAGTTAGGGTTAGAACTCATATACCTCACAAATTCCCATGCCTAGCAATTATTGCAGTGATGTTTGAAATGAACTAATTATGTCAAACTTATTGTGTGCCAAGAAAGTTAATTATGATTTCTCTTACAAGTCAAAATGAGGAATCAAAAGACGGTTTGAAATTTTGAGCTTTTAACAGGCTCTTCACCAAAGGACACTCATTGCATCCTGAGCATTGAGAAAAGCCCAGACTTAGGCTATTCATACTTGCTAAACGCCGGTACATTCTTGAAAGGCGAAAAGCAGTCATGAACAAAGAGGGATTCATATCTTTAAATGACACATTTAAGTAGAAGCTTTTTTAGGCAAATGATCTTAAAGGATAATGGTAGATGAACTCTTCAGAGCAGCTCCAAAGGCAATTATGGTAGTTATTTGTAATGATTATTTCACCAGTACACTCTGACAGAGATGCAAAAAAATATATACTTAAATATTAGGTTACTGATTGTAGGTAATGGGGCAACTAATGCACTGTGCGTACAACTCCTTGATGTAAAAGCCTTTATCCAAAGCTAAAAATAGTCCTCACTTGAGAGGCTCTACCAGGTTTTCCCTATGGGAACTTGTTATATTCTTGGGATCATTTTATGGCCTGGGTTATGGCTGAATTTATACAACAACAAGCTAAATTAGTAATGGAATTCTTTTGTGATCGAGTGGTATCAACTACAAATTCTGTAGGTACACAACACAGCGGAAGCATAGATGAATTAAACTATTTTCTTCATAGTGCAGAAATGTAGTATAAAAATTGCCTGCTCCCATCCCAGGAATCTCAAAGGGAGGAGAAAGTGGTTATGCATTATGCAATTCTAATTTTGTCCTACGGCTTGCAATGGCTGGTTGTTCTTATATACTAAGCTACCTAAAGGGAAAGGCAAAATATGAGATGAATTTTCCATTGACTGCTGTGATGCTAAAAGCTCATATTTAACAAATGAATGCTGAGCCCCTATGATTGCAAAGACTTTCTCTATAGCCTGAGGGTTATGGCATCTCTAACCTATGCCTGTAATTTCTTTAGGAAGCCAGTACACTCATATAAAAAAGTAACCACCACAAGGAATATATAATTAGCTGAAAATTAATTAGATGGCTTAGCAAAAATGAAAGAATATTGAATTGAGATTCATTATATGGGTTTTAATCCCAATTATCTGTTCAATTCTTAGTGGCCTTGAACATTCTAATCTGATCAATATTCACACCTAGTTATAGCTTATATCCTTTTTCTCCTTTCATCCTTAAATGGAAGTGAAGTGTGTTTAATTAAGTGGTATATGATTATCTTAGTTTCTATGCTCTGATAAAACACACTGATCATAAACAACTTCGGTAAGGAGGGGACTTAATTTCAGATTACAACTCACTTGCTGAGGGAAATCAAGGCAGGAACCCAAACAGGACAGGGATCTGGAGAGCAAAGCTGATGCGGAGGCCATGGAAGAGTGCTGCTTCCTGGCTTGCTTCCTATGGCCAAGAGCACCAGCCCAGAGCTGGCATCATCCACAGTGAGCTGAATCTCTCACATTAATAACTTATTAAGAAAACGTACCAAAGGCTTGCTGATAGGCCTAACATATGGAGACATATTATTAATTGAGAGTCCCTTTTCTCAGATGACTATGGCTTGTATCAAGATGACATAAAATTAGCCAGCACAATAATTATTCACCTAGTGTGTGGCAAATAATTTTAAATGAGCGTGTGTGTGTGTGTGTGTGTGTAACTATGCATATTTCTAATCAAATTTTCTGGCTATATTTTTAAAAAATACCATGTGAAGGGATCACTAATTCTCTAGTTAAGCTATGAGACACTATATGCAGATTTTAAAAAAAAACTTACCCCTGTGTGGGCTTAATTTTCTGTTTCATTTTTCATAGGATGCTAAACACAAGTACATGTGTGTTTCTCTAAATATTAAGAGACAACTTTTCTCAAAAGATAATTTGTTATGATTTGTTACATTTTATTATATATATATATATATATATATATATATAAATTAATAAAAGAGAGAGAGAATATGAATGAATTATGTACTATGAGCATGTTATAGTTCATGTTTGGAAGTCAGAGGACAACTTTCAGGGGCCAATTCTCTCCTTCTACCATGTGTGTCCCTGAGATCTAACTGAAGCTATAGGGCTTTGCACAGCTCCTTACCCACAGAATCATCTCATTAGCCCATCTGCCATGTTTTAGACTTAAAATGGCATGCTATCCACTTACTAAATCCAGCAAACCTAGCAATCTTGTTTCTGCATAGACCTAATCCAGATGCATGTTATATGAACCTTCATTTTCCCTTGTAGTTGTGGACACAGCAGAAGGTCCTTGTCCTTGTTTTGCATTTGTTCATTTTATATTAGCTTCAAGAGAAACACGGAAACAGATTCAGTTCATGATAAAGAACACGTGTTAGATATTGTAGTGAACAATAACTATTTTAAACTTATTTAATCCATACAGAATAACACAGAGTTAAACGTCATTAGGATAGACAAATCAAGGCTGGTTTGTGGGATTTCCCCCAAATATGTCAGTTGTTTTAACAAATCTTTATATTTTTGTTGTTCTTCCTTCATAATTCATTTCTCAGATCTTTAATGTTCTGACTTGAGAGCTTCACGTAACTCATAACATCTGTAGACAACAGCTGGGTACCTTTGGGCCAAGTTTACCAACCTATCATGCACCAAGGTCCCTAGCACAGTATTTCCGGCCTAGTAGCTAGGTAGTGAAATCTGTCTCTTGCTGGGAGGAGGGCGGAAGGGAAAGGGAGGCTACCATCGTGGGCATCACTGTAAACGTCACACTTGGGGAACTTATAATTCAGTTCATTTTGTAATTGGAGCTTGGGAAAATATAATCATGATCACATGAAGGCGAAGAACTGCTGTGTTACATGTGGATGTCATGTGTCTTTGCGTCTGTGAGATGAATAACTGGTAGGGTAGATGCCAAACAGACAGATGAACCCATACTCATGGCGTAAACTAAGAAGCAAAGATCCATGATACAACTCAGTGTGATGTAGATCACATTTCCTTTCCTCTCCTACTCTCCCTTTTCAGGTTTTACTGTTCTTTCCTTCTCTGCCACCCCTTCTCTTTCTTTCCCTTTCTTTATTTGGCAGGGATGGGGGTGGGGGTGAAGGGAGAAAGCTGTGGTGGGAATCAGGACCTTATACAGGGCACCCGAGTGGTTTCTATCTATCACATGGTTTTGTTACTATCCTGGCTGCCTGTTCTCAGCCCTCTCAGCCCAGAACAGTGGTTTTTGTTTGCTTGTTTGTTTTTATTAGATATTTTCTTTATTTACATTTCAAATGCTATCCAGAGAGTTCCCTATACCCTCTCCCCGCCCCTGCTCCCCTGCCAACCCACTCCCACTTCTTGGCCCTGGCATTCCCCTGTACTGGGGCATGTAAAGTTTGCAAGACCAAGGGGCCTCTCTTCCCAATGATGGCCAACTAGGCCATTTTCTGCTACATATGCAGCTAGAGACACGAGCTCTGTGGGTACTGGTTAGTTCATATTGTTGTTCTACCTATAGGGTTG
>NC_034600.1:39419321-39429742 GCF_900095145.1 Mus pahari | reverse complement strand
AAATTGGTCTGAAGTTCTCTTTCTTTGTTGGATCTTTGTGTGGTTTAGGTATCAGAGTAATTGTGGCTTCATAGAATGAACTGGGTAGAGTACCTTCTGTTTCTATTTTGTGGAATACTTTGAGGAGAGTTGGAATTAGGTCTTCTTGGAAAGTCTGATAGAACTCTGCACTAAACCCATCTGCAGAACAGTGGTTCTTAACCTGTGGGTTGTGACCCCATAACAGGGGTCAACCCAAAAATGTCAGAAAACAGAGATATTTACACTACTATTTATAACAACATCAAATTATAATTATGAAATAGCAATGAAAATAACTTTATGATGGGGGGTCAGTACAATGTGAAGAGCTGTATGAAAAGGTCACAGTGTTAGGAAGGTTGAGAACCACTGCTCTAGGCTATTTAAGTAGGGTAAAAGTTTTCTTGTCAGTCTTACATTTAGTTGAAGTTTATTTTGTTCTTATCTTTAATTTTTGTTTTCCCTAGAAGTTAGATTATTTTATTACTAAATGTATTCATTTTTCTTGAGAAACTTAAAACTAAACCTGTATAAATACTAGTTATTTACAATTAATTAGAGATAGTTCAGTGGTTAGGGACACTAAATTTTCTTCTAGAGGAATCATTCCTATGATCAATTTACAGCACCCACATGGAGACTCACAGCTGTTTGTAACTTCAGTTCCAGGAGATTCAATGCTTTCTTCTTGTCTCCATGGGCACCAGTCACATATGAGATACACAGACATGCATGCAGGCAAAATACCCCTAGACATTAGATAGATAGATAAATAGATAGATAGATAGATAGATAGATAAATAGATAGATAGATAGATGATAGATAGAGAAATGTTTTTAAAAAGATAGAAAAAATGAAAGAATAATCAAGTCAGGCTAAGAACCTAAAACAACATTTTGTCTAGGTCAAGAACACAAAATTGATTAATTATACCAAAAAAAAAACCAATTTCAAAAGAACTATTATCAAATATCATCAATAACAATATAGAAGTCTATCTGGTATACCAGTTATGACACTAAATTCTTTTTAAGTATTAACATTTTGATCCTCACAAACTCAGGTAAGAAAGATGATAATATCATATTCACATAATCTCAGCCTCAGTGATAGATATTGATAGCAGCAGAAAACAATAACCCAGAAACAATCCTTTGGTATTGTAAGAAATAAAGAAATATGATTTTCCATGTATTCCAATAAACTTATGCTCTTCTTTTACATTCAAGACTAATAAATGTTACCTAAAGCAAAGGGACTATAGTGTTTTATAAAGAACCTCCTTGTAGGTTGGAGGAGCATCCAGTGTTCGAGACTGCAGGATGTTGACCAGCAATTTTGTATTTCTACAAGGACTGCTACTTAAACACTGAAACCAACAGCATCGTTTCAGAAAGAAAAGACCACTTCAAAGCGAAAAGTGTTGGGAAAATAGAAGCTTATCATGAAAGTCATCCTCTTTAAGTGAGCAGACTTGACTTTGTGAGGAGTGCACAACGTCACCTAAATTCTGGCAGCCCATTCTGTTCATGAAATGTCATCAGGGGCTAAAGGAGGCTTTCCGCCCACTTGCAAGGCACCAAACCAAACCTCAGGCCACAAAGGCCACATCCACTATTAAACTGTCCTGAAAGCAGATGAAACTTACATTTCGGAGGCCTCCTCTGTTTCCCTTCAACTAAAAAGAGGCCACATTTAATAAGTTATTGCATCTTTCCCAAGTGCAAACCCAGCTGTACAATGCTGCATGGTATCTCTTTCTCTAAAAATTATAAGAAGCTAGCCAAACTGTTTTGCTTTATCTACACACAGCAAAACGTCACATATGTCTGTTTTTCCCTCTGAATACGGGAATTCCTCGCCTTTCTTTCTCTGTGTCTATGAACATTCACTGTGGGCCTGTGTACCAAAGGATTTCTACGGAGATCTCTGGCTGGCCTGGTGTGAGAGTTCCAGTGAAGGGAAGGGAAGGCAGGGAGGGGAGGTCGCTTCTGCTGCTTCTGCAGCTTCTGCTGCTGAGGTTGGCTCCACCCTCCTCTCTGCCTGCCTTCCAGGTTACTTGATTATTCTGTGCTCTGCACTGAGTAGGGTTGGGCTGGACCAACAAGAGGCCTACTAGCAGTGAGGAGTGCCATGGAGCTTCAGGTGGCATTTCGGGAGAGCAGACCTCTTCCCAAGTGTCACAGCTCTTAGGACAGAAGGTTCAGATGACGGAGTAGTTCTCGCACACCTTTAATCCTTCTGGATAGGATTCTTATATACAGTTTTGGGGTGGGTAAGGGTCTGATAGCAGGTATTTCTCATTGGTTTGGTCTGAGAGCTTTGGGGAAACCTTATTTGCATGTGGGAAGACTTGGTACTGCTCCTATGTGACTAATGGCCACATACCTCTGGTGGCGGGGTGTGTGTGTGTGTGTGTGTGTGTGTGTGTGTGTGTGTGTGAGGTTATAGCTGCTACAGGAGCCAGGGGCCCAGGAGGTTTGGTCGAGCACCTTCCATGCCATGCAGGTGGAATTCACCACCCACCAGGTCACTGGGATTCCAGACCTTTGCTCTTCCAGGGACTGGGCTGTCTGTGCACAGCCCTCTGCCCCACAATACACAATCTATTAAACTCTCATATTTCCCAGAGTCCTCTCCCTCCCACCCCCTCACGAGCATTGTCAGACCTAAGCTTTCATGATTTTTCTCAATAATACCTTACATGGTCATTACTGGGTCCTACTCCCTTCCTCCACAGAGATTTACGCTTTTCAAAGGCAAACACGCAGATGCAGGCAAGTTATCCCACAAAGCTGTTGGCCTGCTTTTCCTTTCCTTCCAAATCTTACAGGAGGCTGGTAATCAACCATCAGTTGTTTTCGTGGAAGATCTTCCAGATAGTGAGCCCAAGCAGAAACTTCAGACACAGGGCAAAGACCAGCCATTTCTTCCAACCTTGTTCAGTTTCCTGACTGTGAGCAGCAGTGGAATATTAGCATTAACACACTCTTTTGGATTGCCCTGATAGCTGATATAGATAATTAAAATACTCCATGACAAAGGGGCTCCACGACAAGTTTGATTACTTGCACCTTCTTCTTAGAGGGGTGCAGCATTAATGTTTCAATGTGTTCTATGCTAAACCACTTCAAAATATTTGCCACACAAACACTGGTGGCATATAGTTAAATCTCACACATTATTTGCCTACTTGTTTACATACAAATGCTTAGTCTTTAAGAAGTCTAATTTTTTAAATGAGAAATGATAGATTTAAAAACTTGTTCTAGTTCCTCATATGAGAAATACTGGAAACAAAAATGATAATTTACTAATTATATATCAAAATACTTATTTGTTAAATACCTGTGTTCTTCAGAGTTTTGAAGTCAAGAAAGTGAAGTATTAACCTATCATTTTAAGCATATTCTTTATTTTTCTATGGAAAGAGATAACAACTTTATTGGAACCGACCAAATTCCTCACTAACACTCACTTTATAAAACTGGAAATAAAACGAAACATTAATTCAGTTATAAAAATAAACCCCAATGCTTCAGAATATTTTCACCAGTAAAGCCAGGGAACCCATATTTACTAATATCTTTTCAGTTCTCAGTCTATTCTTGGCAAGAGATTATGTAGGCTGATCAAGCCCAGTGCTAATCTAATTATTTCTGTTGCTCACAGTATTATAAGGAGTTTGTGAACATGGGTAGCATTACAAAATACATTTGTATAAATAATAGCTAAAGAGTCAGTAGTTTCTTCCTACCCCTTTTACCCATCCAACCAGGACTGCATCAACTTCACGGTAATAGAAGAACCACTAATAAGGCCCAAGGAAGATTGATAGTGATACATTTTAAATTTTTTACATTTTTATTTTTGAGATCATAATATAATCACATTTCTCCTTCCATTCCCCCCCTTAACCCTCCTGTATACTCCTCATCACTTTCCTTAACATTTTTTACCTCTTTTTACACTAATGTGTATATATATATATATATATATATATACAAATATGAATATGTATATGTATTATATATGTATGTATAAGTATATATATATACAATATATATAATATATATAATGTATATGAGTATATATATACATATACTTATATATAATATATACATGTATATGTATATATATACATATACTTATATATTTCTAAATATAACCTATTTAGTCCATATACAATTACTTTTATGTATGTTTCCAGGGCTAACCATTTGACACTGGACCACTAATGGGGGTTATTATTTCCTGAGAAAGATACCCTTCCAGCTCCCTGTTTTCCTCAGATGCCTGTAGTTCTTTGTGAAGGGTTGAAGTCTCATAAGCTTCTCCTTATCTACTTTAGCATCTGCTGGGTTTTCCCTATTCAGCTTATCTTTGGGCAGTCATGTTGGTGGGACTGTATGAGTACAGCTTCTGATATTACTAAGAGACATATGAAACTAGCTAAAACCTAGGATTTCATGAGTGGTTTTAATGTCCCTTACAGAAGAGGAATAGAAAACAGTGTCCCAGCATAGGGGGATGCTGGAGCGGTGGGGGTGGGGATGGGGGGTGGGTGGGAGAGCACCCTCATAGAGGCAAAGGGGAAGGGGGAGAGAGCAGATGGGATGGGGAGGTTTAGAGGGGTAACTGGGAAGGGGGATATCATTTGAGATATAAACAACAGGAATGATTAATAATAAAACAGTTATTGAGTTGATGATATAGATTTTCAAAAATCTAGATATTTGGGGGTAGAGGGAGGGTTCATCATTAAGAGTACTTGTTGCTCTTACAGAGTGTCAGCCCCAGAACACATACTGAATGGCTCACAACTGTCTGCCACTCTAGCTCCGGGTGATTTAACCCCATTTACTGGACTTCCAAGTACCCATATTCAATTCAAAGGCACTTGTGTGTGCACAAATACAAAGAAAACAAACCTTAAATACTAGAATTTTCCTTAAAAACCAGGAAATCCCCCCCCCCAACAAAAGACATATTTTTGGCAGAAGAAGCCAATTGTTTGGTTTGGGTCATAATTTCTGGACTCAAATTTTGGCAACTGCTGAAGCAACATTCATCAGGAAAACTGGGTCTAGGTGGCAGGGTTGGGTTTGAAACTTGTGGGTAAAAACTGGGAAGGTAGACAAAGCATAAGTGGCTGTGGTTATAAGAGCTGCTTATAAGAGCTGGCAGGCACCAGCACAGTGGGAATTCACTCTCACTCCCAGGGCACAGATGCAAGAAGGCACTGCCCTGAAGGCTCCCCTTCTCTCACAGAATATTGATTGTAGTGCCACATAAAAGAACACATACAAGAAAAGATCAGAAGAACGTTACACAGGGGCTCCAAGCACTTTTCTTCTTGGTTCACACATTGAACTTTAAGGGATACCTGAATTAATCCTTGTATTATTGTTCACAAACATGAGAGAGGTACAAAATATTGCCTGGACTGTGTAGTCATGACATAAACTGCTTCATTGAAATTTTCTTTGAGTAATTATACACCTGGAAGTCAAGTATATGATTTTACAATAATATTATAATTCATTCTTTTGATTCAGGAGGACTTCTTTTAGGGATTTTTTTTTCCCAAGAGGACTAAGAGAGGTATAAAATATTTTCACAACACAACAGGGTTTAGAAGCTCTCCTAAGTAGATAATTTGAATTATTAGAAAATTTTCTTGAAGTGTTTATGATATCAACCATGTAAAGAATGTTCAGAGAAAACACTAAATTACAAACAACACGACACATAAGATATTATTCAAATCTTTAAAAATGTGAGGTATGAATCACATGTAACAAGTACAAAGTACTCATAATAGTTTTGCAAGTGTTACATTAAAATTACTTCCCACTGGATGCCGGTATAAATTTTCTACAATGAGTATGTCTTCTGTAAATTATTAAGTTTTCAAAATGATAACAATAACATTTCTACGTTTGCAACAGAAATATTAACATCTCCCACCTAGACTGCAATCACATTTACAACTAATGATGTACAAAAATAAAAAAAAGAAAGGTAGCGATTATAATCATGACAATTAAATTGATTTTCTAATCGAAAATCATCAAGGTAAGTAACAGCTAAAAGCAGCTGTGTGATTGTTTGTGTACACATTATACATTTGCATAAGAAATTAGCAAATGGGGCTATGCCTGCCAGGCAGAGGGAGCTGGGGAACAGGGGATCTGGGGTCAAAGACTTGCATCTTACCACATGTTTTTATTGTTTGAGTTTGAGTGACTTGTTATGCACATAAATTTTTAAAAAATTAAAACACTATTAATAATAGCTGACATTGATAAATACCTAATCTCTCTAACTAGAGTTCTTTTCTGTTGGAGCTAGTGTTTCCCCCAGGCAATGCCTGCTTGGCAGTTAAATTGGCATATGCAGCCCAAGTAGCAAGTCAGTCATTCTGTTCACTGAATGTCTGCCAGCTTGCAGGAACACGCCATCCTCCAAGTCCATTGCTCGGTTCAAAATACGGAGGGAATCCCAGGGGATATCACAGAAAATTGGACAGAAGCTATCCCGGCTTTCAGCTTACAGGTTCAAGATTACTCTGTTTACTTCATCCAAGCATAAGGACTCCCCACTCATTATAGCTAGGAGGGTTTTCCCTGCTTAATATTCTTGTCCCGTTCGTTTAAACCACAGCATCAGCCATCAGCGAGGATTTATTCTCTGTAGCAGGAAAATGCTAGGCTCTTTCTCACAACATGTCTCTAACACAGCCAGTTTTTGCCAGCTCAGTCAAAAATAACTACCACCTTCCTTTCACGCCATCGCGTTTACCTGCCTTGGCTACTCTTCCAGTCAGATCTCCCTTCTCTGTAAGGAAATTTACTACCAAATGACAAGCACATGTCCCATAGAAGACTTGCTGCTACTTCTTAAAAGGAATACTAAAGAGTCTTTAGTTGTTCTTTCATCTGTGTTTCTCTTGTGATAAGCTATGCTTCCTTACACAGTCCTCTGATAGGTTCTCTTGAAGAAAGAATAAGTGTTTGGCTCTACAGGGGAACTATATGATTTCACAGAGAAAGGTAGACTAAGAGTCTGAGTTGGACCACCCTGCAGAAGCAAAAAAAAACCCAAAACACCATGTGAAGTGGGTCCAAGAGACCAGGATGTACTGTGAAATGAAGCAGGGCTTCAAATGAGAAGTGATGGATTTCTAGGGGGATCTAAGCAATGACCACATCTCTTGTCATATTAAAAAATCTGCATAGTTCCAGGACAACCTGCTGACCCCAGATGACTTGGAGACAAGTCCTAACATCCCACCCATCATTAAAGGAACATCTGTTCTCTGAATGCTCCTCCCAGTAACTTTCCACCATAGCCAAGGTATTATTTGAAAGGTCTGTATTATAAATAATGATATCATAGCAACCTGAAAAGTTATAATGAAAGCCAAAATGATAATCAATACTGGTTTTACAGAGAAACAAAGGCAGGGAGGTCCTTTTGTATTTATGAATTGGATGCAACCAAATGTTGCTTGTCAACCTGAGATTTGGTGGAGTTTGATGCACCTTGTGGTTTTGCAATGACAAGGGTCCATGCTTTCAGAATAAAGTTAGACACTAATGATAGTGGATGATTATTTAAGTATGTCTCTTATTAGATATTTGTTTTATTTCATGTGTATGAGTGTTTTGCCTGAATGTACAGAAATTTGTACTCCACATGTGTTTGTGTGTGTGTGTGTGCATGCACACACACACACACACACACACACACACACACACGTGCACGTGCACGTGCACGTGCCTGGAGCCCATAGAAATCAAGAGAGCAGTAGATCCCCTGAAATTGTAGTTACCGATGTTTGTGAGCCATTATATGGGTTCTAGGAACCAAACCTTGGTCCTCTGAAAGACAACAAATATTACTAACCACTAAGCAACCTTCTATCCTTTAAACACACATTAAAATATTTCATCAGGACCTGGTAGCTTGGTTTTCACCCTTAGGATCTAAGACAAGAACAAGAGGACCAGAAAAAATTAATTCAACTGCTCTAGTTGGATCACCCAGACTAAGATATCTTCTAGGTCTTGAGAGAACAGGAAAAAGGGGCGAAAAGAATGCATTCTAAAAGTTAATTTTACTTTTCTAAGTCTTTATCATGCAAACAAGATAATGTTTTCATATTTTCTGTTATTCAGGAATTAAAAAATCTGATATTTCTCTCTGTAAAAACAATAATGCCTGTACCCCCTACCCCAAAGCCATAAGCATAGATAAAACAAGGCTATGGTTACAATAGCTGATCAGTCAATCAGCCCATAAAATACTCTTGTAGTTTTTTTTTTCCTCAAAAGTATTTGGGAACTAACTTTCCTAGTTGCAATGTTCTTTTCTAATGCATTGATAAGGGAGGCACTTTGTCCCTTGTAGAACATACGTCCATGTACGTAGTTTATCATGTTGTGAAATTGGCAACCTAATCTGTTGGTGTTAATGTGTGCATGCATGCTTATTTACTAGGAAAAGTGTCAGCTTCCCAGAATTTTCTACCTGAAATAGTTTATGGTCCTTTCAGTGAGCATCTTTCCTGGGAGTACAAGTCTATGAGATGAACTAGCTGCCATTGACTCACAGAATAGAAATACCACTGTCTTTTACATATATTTTCTGTGTTTGTAATATATATTTATTACAATTTTATTTACAGTACATATAATATGTTAATTAATGATTCCGTTTTTTAAAAATAGACAAATGGATATCAGGATGATGGTTTTAGATGTTACAAAGCATATTTTACTTCTTGCTGAATGAGATTTTTTTTCAACTATTAATGAGGCTCCATTTGGTTCTGAATATATGAGTAAACTGTTGTCTTTAGAAGGCTTGCAAGCTCAAGTTTATTGTCTAGTTAAGAGGCTAAATGGTGAACGGGTACAGCATAGCGAACAAATGATGCTGTTCCATCAATAACATCTGCTCTTCACAATGAAGGGCCTGGAGTGTGTTTTCTGTTTTACAGAGATAATATAGGAAATGGATAATTTAGGAAATGCTTTTTATAAACCATGAGTTTACAAGAGGATATTAGAGCCAATAGCATTTCTAGCAAATATATTTATAGGAAAATATAAACTATTGGTGATAGTTTCTGGCCTCTTCTTTTTTCCCTGATTTTTATTTTGCTCATCTGTAATATTTCAAGTTCAAGTTATAACAAGCAAACTTGTACAAGTACGTTATAATTATGTTCACAACAAATTTCATTACTAAAGCTTGATTTTGGCATTTTTTTAAGGAGAATTTTTAAATTTACATGTACCTTTCATACCTGTGCATACTCTTAGGCAAAGAGAAGGAATTTTGAAAACAAAACATTCACTCCTTGTCAAGACCATGTCTTCTAAATAGATACCTCACTCATCAGGGAAGGCCGACGAGGACGCTTGCATTGAAGACCAACCAACGACGAGTGGTTCTGAGTGAGTCTGCTGCCCACTGACATGTCCACTATTCGCACATCACTAGTCACACATGCTGTACTGTTTTACAAAATCCATGATCCACAAACACTATCAGAGATAACATTTTTATCCTTAGAATTTTTATGCAAATGGAGAAAAGACAGCGAACCATCTTGAGGATGAGTTAAGTTGCAGCCATCTACCTAGTCCGTATCTGGCGCGCCGGAGGCCCTCAGTGTATTTATTCAGCAAATGTTTATTGAACACTAACTTCCTTCCAGGCTCTGTTCTAGGTGCCAACTCCACAGCAGTGAGTAAAACAGGAAGTTCTGCCTTCTGCAGTATGTTGAACTGGAGGCCACATGGAATGAGAAGGGAGCTCTGTTTGTTCCAAGAGTCTTCGTAAATGTGATTAGGGTAAGGATCCCCAAATGAGATCATCCTGGGTTAGGCTGCTTTCAAGTCTAATGAGCTGAGGTTCTTTAAGGATGCCTTTTGAAGAATAGAATAGTAAAAGATGCAGAGGCATGGACAGAAGAAAGCCATGTGAGGACAAATTCAGAGGCTGAAGTTATGCGGCTTCACACCCAGGGATGCCAGGAGTTGTCAGGACCCTCCAGAAGCTCTGAGAGCGGTTTGTAGCCAATTATCCCTCAGAGCCTCTTGAAGGAATTAGGTGGACTGACATTTGATTTTGAAGTTCTGGCCTCCCAAATTCAGAAGGAATACATTTCTGCTGTTTTAGGCCATCGATTGGCAGTCATTTGTGTCTAACCCAGAAAGTCTGACCCAAGCCTGTCTCTGTGGAGCTTAGATACTAATGAAGAAAAAGGTAGGGGCAAAAGAAACAATATTTTAGAGGGGGAGGTAGGCACTAAAATCAAAAGCAGCATGAACAAGGCATACGAGAAAGGCAAGTGGTGTGTGTGTGTGTGTGTGTGTGTGTGTGT
>NC_034600.1:39390326-39419251 GCF_900095145.1 Mus pahari | reverse complement strand
TGTGTGTGTGTGTGTGTGTGTGTGTGTGTGTGTGTGAGAGAGTGTGTGTGTCTTGGGAGTTTGAGAAAAGCAGGAGGAGCAGAGGACACTTTGGTTTAAGATGGGGACTCTGCCTACATAAGCATCATCAATACCTCTGAGAACGCATCCAGTCCATGTGCTCATTCAGTCATACGCTCCAGAAATACTAAAACAAATGGCATTCCAACAGTTGGAGAAATGTTTGGAATCTTTCAATAATACTGGTGGGGAATTATTGAACTCAATACAGAGGTGTCTGAATAATACCTCTTTTAATCCTTAAATTCATTTATTAAAGAAATTTAAAAAACAAATCATTGAGATGAAATTTTGAATCTTGTTATTGAAATATGAAAATTGTAATAAAGCTGACTGATGAAATCAATAGAGATAGTTACATATCAGGAAGAAAATTGTAACCATTTTCCCAGATAATATCAAAGGGGGTAATTCAGACATACACACACACACACACACACACACAAATGCACATGCACACTCACACACATATGGGGTGGGGGGGGAGAGAGAGAGAGAGAGAGAGAGAGAGAGAGAGAGGGAGGAGAGTGAGAGAAGAGGTTTTTAAGAAAAATGACGTTCAGGAAAAGCTTGACAATTTAATTAATCATGAGAGTGAATCAAATTAACATACTGAAAAGGTTTATTTTTTCCTAATTTGACATGGCATATTGACATTAATGAAGAAGACCTCAAATTTATGTTATGACACATAGCCAAGACCTTGATGACAAAACATTCACAGAATGAGAAGATACGTAGCGCTAACCACCATCCCCACAAACACACCCTGCAAATGCTCTGAAATCAGTTAGCTCATCCATACAATACATGGTAAAATTTTCTTAAAACTTTACACTCGCTTTCATAATTTATACAAAGTTACCAAGTTTTTAAACTAATAATAACTAAAAAAAAAAAATAATAAGCCATCCTTGAGACCGGCTTGACTTTTCTTTTAAATGTGTTCACACTAAGTTTCACTTGAAGAATCCATCAAAGAACACGTAGTTGAAGTCTAGAGTAAAAGTTATAGAATTATGTTTAGCTAACAAAACATAGTCTTTAAAGTGTTTCATGGTATTTATAATATAAGCCACATTCTATTTAAATTTTTTAGTGGTTTCTTTCTCATTACAAATACTAACTTGAACCTGATTTATTTATTGCTATGAACACTTTTTAAATTTTGCACTTCAGGGGGACAATGCAGCTAAGCCGATCTCAGCTCCAATTTTCAGCCAGTGTCTACTTTACAGAGCTGAAGACTTTCTGCAGAAAATAATAATAATAAAAACAAAGAAAGTGGAGAAGATTATGTGTACAATCTGCCCTTGTAATCTAGCTATTCAGATGCTGTAGAAAGGGATGCAAGTCATCACTCTCCTCAATCAGGGGTCACAGTGCTTAAGTAGAGGGCAAGGCTTTGGGAAACATGGTCCACTCTTCCATCTCCTTTATGTAATGCATCAGAGACCTTCCAATCCTCCAACAGAGTTCTTAAGATAATGCTTTCATACATGGACAAAAGCCTGCCTCAGAGGAACAGAAATTAGTTCTAGTTCCCCGTTTTTAAAAAGAAATATTCTAGTGCCTTAATGCTTCACTCCGTAAACGTGAAGATTTTTGAGCAACGCTCCCAAACACGACTAAAGAACCATTCTTTTTCACATTTGTAGGGACTCGCCCACGCTCCTCACACCCCCACTCCCTGCCTGCTCTCCCAGCAGTCCATCAAATGGTAATTTTTACTAGAACACAATGGCATTGAGCCATACCAAAAGCCATAAAACAGCAGAACGGAGAAACAGGCTGGCTTCCAGCACACACATTCTCTATCCTAATTTAACCCCAGAGTTGAGAAGACAAGCCCGTTCCCCAGCACAACAAATGAGGTTGTGAATATCCACACTTAATGTTCTCTGCTTTAGAGTTTCATCACTAAGGTATACTCCACGCTGTATGGAGAGTTCCCCTACTTTAATTATGCTTTCTGCTAAAATGTGCCATTCTACTGTTCAGGTAAGAAACACGGCTCTATTCGCAATGAGGTGATGCACTCTGCATTGCTTTTGTTTGTTTTTAACATTGTAAACACCTCTAAGATGACAAACTTCCTCTACTGATGAACAGGACTGAACTCTCGGAATCAGTTCTCAATCTTCTATTTCTATAACCATTTATTTAAAAAAAATGAATTTTATATCATGAGTATTTTCTGTACAAATGCCTGTGGATCCTGTGTAAGCCTGGCTCCTGTAGAGGTCAGGAAAAGGTGCCATGTCCTCTGGAAGTGGAGTCACAGATGGTTGTGAGCTGCCAATGTCCTTTGCAACCTGGGTCCTCTGCAAAGGGAAGAAGTCCTCCTAACCAGTGAGCCATCTCTTGAGTCCCATCATAATGATTTCTTAACTCAATGTTGACGGAGTCCAAAAGGTTATACATTCTCAGCAGAGATACTAAGCAATATGAACAATAAAAACATATTTTGGGGTCCCTATACTAATAAAATATATAAAGAGAATTTGTTTTAAAAATCTATGTTCTCCACTCATTGAGAAGATGAGTCAAATAAAACATGTAATCAATATGAAAGAAGCTTCTAGATTTCGTTGTGATAACCCTAGGACATGGCACTTGCAAGTGTCCCTTGTTACCATTTCAATTAACAATGAATATGTAAGTTATGATGCAACCTTTTCTTGGGATTTTGATCTTGGTTTATTCTGTGATGAAAACAAACACCTTGAAACCTGTAGCTTTAAAGTAAATTAGTCAATCCAATTTAAGCATTTCAGTATAAATTCCAACTACCTAGCACGCATTCACAACTAGAGTACTGTAATGGAGCATGTCCCTTCCCTTACTTCTTTGCTCCCAGTCAGTTGTGAAATTTGACTCCTTTCATCACCTATGATTGGATTCATCATTTAATGTCTTAAGCCAGGATATTAGTCCTATCTCTTACACATGCAGGGTTGAGTCTGCCATTAGTCAACTGGGGCTGGGGAGGAATGCACAGGGCCCTACCCTCTCTGCTAAATCATTGGTTACATCTACTCTGTGGAAGGTGTAGGCACCGGCCTTCATTGAGCACCCACTAGAGAGCTTACCATGCTCAAAGGGACACTTCTAAACCCATGGTCACACAGGATGCTGGCCCTAGTTATTTTTATATACAGTGGTTACAAAACAAAAGTACTCAAATATGAGAGAGGGAGAAGACCTGATGGAGTGGTGAGAAGGAAGGAGAGCAACCAGAGTACAACATACACACATATGGAACTGTCACAGAACAGCTTTAATAAAAATTACAATAAAACAATCCCCACGCCTCGTGACTTGGAAATTCCATTGTTTTCAGCTCTAACTGGCTCCCACTAAGTATCCTACCCCACCACTCTCCCAGAGAAAGATGGTTAGCCCTGTTCCTTTTCACACAGACTATTACAAAAAATAAACCCCAGAAGCAAGATTATTCCAATACATATGCAATGCCTTTTTAGATGTATTTACTAAAACCCATAATTTGAAATGTTATAGTTAATGCATTTCTCAGGTGTAAAGGCCTTTGTTGCTCAAAGTAATCTTCTCTTTGTTTATGCTTATAATAATACCACCATGAGAATGATCTAAATGCAAATTAGGAGCCATCCAAAAATTATTTTGTTGCTGTAATATTAGATTACTTGGTCATTTTTCAATATATATATATATATATATATATATATATATATATATATATACATGCAGAAACAAAACAATAAACAGAGGAAAACAAAATTGTGAGACTTGGCTTAGGCTTTTCAACTGATACCAATTTTGTTCTGAAAACCTTCTCTGACTTTGCTTCCCTCATCAGTACAAAGAGCCTAAAGCAGGGTTGCATGGTTATTTTTCTAAAGCTAATTTTGACATTGCTTAAACAATAATCAGTGGCAGCATAAGTATAGATCTTGGTGTTGTGTCATGACATGGCGTTCTGATCAAAAACATTTTAATTAATAGTGCAAATTACTAACAGTGAAACCCAACTGGTGGTGAAGGAGGATTTTTTCTTTTTACGGCATCTAATATAGTTCTATAACACTCTGGTGTTGTTAACTCTTTCAAAGCAGTAAGTTAAAGACTTGCAGTCCTTGCAATATAACTTTCTAATTATTGGGCCAGACTCTGGGTTTAGGAGAATTGAGAACCCTGTTCCCTTTATTAAAAATAGATTCCTTTCTCATATAAATAGATCCTCATTTCTGCTCCCCTCCCTCTGAGTTCCTTCTAGTTCCTTCTCACCTCCCCTCCTACCTGAACCTAGAGAACTTTTTTTTTCTTTTTAGATCTCCAATGTCCCAGGAACCCAGTCTTTGCTACACTGTTTCTCAGCAGCTGAGAACTATGCTGGCATAATAATGCCCAGTTCATACCACTATTTAAGAAACTGTGGGGTTTAGTAGGGACTTCCTTGAATAGAATTGGTTCATTAAGGCAAAATTCTGAAAATCTCCATGTATTCTACAATGGAGATTAAAATTGCAGGTGGGTTGTCCCATATCATTAGCAGCTGTGTAGAACACAAAAGTTATATTAAATTGGAACTGGAGATACTGATATATAGATTAAAACTGGAGACTTTCAGATTTGGGTTATATCTTATTCTTCGTTGGCTCCGAGGACATTATTTACGCCCTCCACATTGCAGTTTTCCTACCTGGGAAAAGAAGACAGTGGTGCATACACGAGGCTGCCTACTGCTTAGCACAGGGTTCATGCTAATACAGTCTTCTTCACTTGTCAACTTTTCAAGATACAGAGAAAGACAATGAGGACTATTACCTGGTTTTATGGTTCAGGGAATATATACACACAAATACGTATATACATGCACATTTTACATGCACACATACAGGCACTGTGTTGCAATATGTAGTCTTCTCAACTTTCATATTGGTGCCAAATCTTCTTGACTGTTCTTATTTCACACTTTTCTTTGGCTAGTCATCAGATCTCTTGGAGTTTTAGGAAATAATACTCCACATGCAGCTAATGTTGTGAGCAATTTTAAAGTCCATGTTTGTATCTGTTTCTTTCATCACAACTAACATTGATCCTTGGACAGGTCACTAAACACCCCACAATGCACGAACCTCGTAGCTCCATGCTATTTCACTAGAAAACACCCCACCAGGAACAGATAGTTTATTCACATAGAAGATATCATAATAAAGCCAATTCTGAAGCGTGGGATTATAACTGAAGTTTGAAGGCTGAGGGTAGGCTAGAGATGGGTTATGTTCAGGTAGAAGGAGGGATGGGGGGGGGGCAAGGTGTGACTACCAGACTCAAGATTGTTGTTTGGAGAAATCTATGTTTTCTCAACTTCCAGGGATGGTTTGTCTCTGAAATAATCATTCATAAGAACTTCATGCATGTGCTCATATTCTTATAGTCTCCATTTGTCTGTCTGTCTGTCTGTCTGGTATTCTCTTACACTACAATAAAGAGAAATGACTTTCAGAGGACAAGAATATCTGTGCCAAAGGCTTACTGGACATTTTTAGTTTTTTCCTTGCGATTGCCGTCAAAAGATTTATATCAGAAACAATTGATAAACGTGAGGCACTACAGTTAGATAAAGGTTTGCTCCAGTGTTAAGAAAAATGTTCCTGCCTGTAGACTGTTGGAGATTAGAGTTAACTCTCCTTCAGTAGAGGAAGAAAGAATGTAGAGGGAGAAGGAAAGAAGGAAAGAGAAAGGGAGGGAGTTTACACTGAGACAGAGAAGTTAAAACAATACTTATAAAGAATATCCTCTAGAGAGAGAAAAGGCATTCAGTTTTTAATTTCATGCTCTTAATTAATTGCAGTGCAAACCACTCTCATTAGGAGTCCATTTTAAGCCTACCAGCTTGAGCAGTCAAAGGGGAATAATTACATGGAGGCCCTGTCTTTATCTCCATATTGAGAGCTTTGCAAAGTTAGCCAGGGGCATCTCCAGAGGCTCTTCCCTCTGACACCCTTACTTTGTCTCATATATATATATATATATATATATATATATATATATATATATATATATACTGAAATGGAACTCACTTTTCTCTTTGCTTCCTCCAAATAAATTCACCACTGATAGGACAATTAAATTCTAGACGACTCAGAGTACTTCCTACCTCTTGGTTTCTAAACTTGATACATTTTATAATAAATTCAGTGTCTGGGTCCTTGTCATGGTTCAGAGCTGCAAGAAATAGAAATCACCACCTAGACATAAACAAAAGAAATTTACCGAATGAATACAGAACAGTATTCAGAATGGGCAGGGAGTTTGAGGCACCAGACATGAGCAGGATGACGGAAGCCTAACAAGTAGTCAGGGGCTTAATTTAAGGGCGTACCGTATCCTCAGAATTCTGTTGGTCAACAGCACAGTTTATACTGGCTCTGGCCACATCACCAAGAGCCACAGTACAATGCCACGATCTTTTTCCAGTCAACAGAGTTACATATATTTTTGTGGGTCAACCTAACCACACAGAGGTACAGGGCCTCGCTCAAAGGGCCAGAGGGCAACCAGTAAACACCTGTCATGCAGCTTTGTTAGTGGAAGGCAGAACTCCCAACTCCTACCCAATCTGGACAAAATGGGGTCTGTATTCTGCCAAATTCCAATTATTTTCACCTAGAAAGATTTGGATCTAGAGCAGTTATTCTCAACTTTCCTACTGCTGTGACCCTTTAATATAGTACATCGTGTCGTAGTGACCCTCCAACTACTTTTGTTGCCACTTCTTAGCTGTAATTTTACGACTGCTACAAATTGCCATGTAAATATCTGTGTCTTCTTATGATCTTTCAACCTCTGTGAAGTAGTTATTTGACCCCAAAGCGGTTGCAATCTACAGGTTGAAAATCACTGCTTGAGCCTTATAAGTACCATTCCTTTGCCTTTCTGAAAACCTACAATTTAGTGTTGGTGTCTCCTTCATTGTAGGGAGCTATCGCTCAGTTTTCTTTGATCAATTGATTTTTTTTGTTTTTTATTTTTTGTTTTTTTTTTCTGATGGTGTTCTCTAGAAAGTTGTTGACAGAGAAATGATTAAATAAAGTGATCAGGAGGAAGGTTGAAGGTCCGTGAACCTTCTCCCATCGTTGCCAAATGTCCCATTTGATTATGTGCAAGCACACTTATCATAGACTCACCTGATCACACTTTCTTCCTAGTACCTCACTCAGTGTGTATCAGAAATCAGGGGTTAGAAGATAATTAGATGCAAAAAACAGCTAATACTGCTTGTATTTAGTTTTATTACAATTGCGGTGTTGGAATAAATTATGTCAGAGAATTATGTTTTTCACATTGCTTTCCAATTCTTAGGTAGGTGCAAGTGTGGTGCAGTACTGTAACTTTAATGTGGTCATACTTGTGTGTTTCCTTGTTTCCCACCTGGGTTCTAAAGACATCCATCTTTATCACCTCAATCATCTTAATGACTACATAATGGTCCATGCGTGTGGATTTTCACTATAATCCATTCACTTCTTGCCAATAGCAAAGGGTACCTTTGACACATGGGAAGTTTTACAGAAACAATTAAAGTTATCAGCCCTTATCTCAGTTTCTTGGGCTGAACTTATTAGAGCCTATAAACCAAATAAAAAGTAGATTCTGGTCTTGGTTTTTTGCAGCAACCTTTTAGAGGCGGAGGAACCTTCCCATTTCTTCTCAAGACAAGTGGGCCTTTATGGTGCATTTTGTCATTTTGTAAACACAGCATGCTACAAAGTTGCTAAACTAGAGTAGCAAATACTATCTTAGGACATTTGAATTCAAATTAAAAGAATTTCCATGCCAAGGTAACAAAAGGTAAAAAAATGAAAAACTGTGCTAATGTTAGTTCTCAAGCATGCAATTTTTTCAGGTAGTATTAAACAAAAGCAGTAAGCTTCATCTTTCATGGTATCATAGGGGCCAACAGAAGCTTCCAAAGGAAGGAAGCAACTAACAGGTATGTGGGAGAGTTTGGAGGAAAGAAAGGGAAGGGGAGATGGTGTGGTGATAATCTCAAAAATTAAAACAAATACCTGTTAGAAAAGTACATGGAGACAGTAGAGACTCCTAACCACTTATTGTGGTTTGAATAAGAAATGCCTCTCATTGTCCAAGTCATTTGAATGCTTAGTCAAGTTGAAGATTAAGACACATGGCCTTGTTGGAGGAGGTCGACTTTTGAGATTTAAAAGCTCAAGCCATTCTAGTCTGCTCTCTCTATCTACTGTGTGCATTATGAAGATGTGAACTCAGCTGCCTCCCGCCCACTGCCATTCTTCGCTGCTATGGTACTAACAGGCTTTTATCTCTCTACAACTATAGGCCAAAATAAACTCTTCTACAAAAAAATAATAGGCTTCAGGTTACTTTATATTAAATTCTGAAAATAATACATTGCTTCCAAATTCATGGAAGCACAGTACATGCATTGTTTTATCAAGGCCACTAAAGCGACCCAATTTATTAAAGAATGCATTCTGCGCATAGAATTAACCACATAAAAATTTTACTGACTAAACTAACATGATTAACTAGAATCCTGCTCACATTTCAGAGACAGTGTTTGTGAATAGAAGAGGAGGCTACAGTGTTTAAGTCGCCATAATTTCTAAGAAAGAAAATTTGCAAATGAAAACCTGAATGCTACCTCAAAACACTTAAGTAATACATTAACTGGTAAGATCATTAGAGATGGGTATAAAAGAGTTTATTAAATACATTATAGCCTAATTGAACATAAAAATGAATACCCATCTTTAAAAACACCCCTCACGGGAAGGCCAGGGCCAAGTAGTGGGAGTGCGTGGGTAGGGGAGCAGGGGCGGGGGGGGGGTATAGGGAACTTTCAGGATAGCATTTGAAATGTAAGTAAAGAAAATAATAATAAAAAAAAACACCCCTCACTTTCTATTTTCTATTATAGTAAATCTAAGAAACAGCTGAATAATTTAGAAAGTACCAACACCTTCAAAACTAGAAGATGCTGCTGTTTGTAAAAAAAAAAAAAAAAAAAAAACACAACTCAAGAACTCCAGAGTACCATAGTGGAACATGCAGTGAGGTTTAGAAGTCATGATCCACCTACTCCACTGAGTGAGCATCTCTCTGTTAGGGGACAGCTAGGAGATTCATACAAATGCTTGGGAAGTTAGCTCTTTTTGTCTCCTACAGAAGAACCATCTAAGACAGGTTCTTCCCTTTCTGTGTGTGTTCTTTCAATGTCTCGACCTGACCTTGCTCTGTCATTTCTCTCTTGTTTAAATCCCAGTCTCATTGTTCTCCTGTTCAGTGAAGTTCTGTAGAAGTTTCTTCTCCCCAGGGTGAATAAATGCCCCTTCCTTTCCAGCCTTTTTACTGGATGGTTAGCTCACATCCTAACTTCTTCCCAACCAGGTGTCTTCTGAGGAGATACTTCCTGGTGACACAGTGAGGGAAGGCTGTTGCATTTTCTCCTAGCTGAGCTTCTGTGAGTATACTTCCATTTACGCATGGGCATATACTGATGATCATGTCTCCTCTCTCTTGATAAAACCTTTCTCTTGACATCTATGCTAGTTCCACTCATCTCTGGGCTGTTGATTCCCTTTTACCTCTGCCTATGTTTTTAGCCCCTTGACCTCCTGAGTGTCTGGCATTGTAGA
This sequence comes from Mus pahari, assembly GCF_900095145.1. NCBI lineage: Eukaryota > Metazoa > Chordata > Mammalia > Rodentia > Muridae > Mus > Mus pahari. The sequence continues at coordinate 39,409,526 of NC_034600.1, read as the reverse complement.
GGGTGATTTATATTTCTCCTATGTTTTGCAATGAAGTAAGTGGTTTAGGGGGCTCACTGTTGGAAAGTATCTTACTCCAAAACAACTTATATCATTTAAATAAGTCGAGTTGGCATGAGAAATAATTAGCCATTCCTACCAGATGCTAGAGTGTAATGAATTCACATCCTCTTCCCTCTTTAGTGTTTTGGAGACCATGAACTTCAACATCTTGATTTATAAATAAAAGTACTTCCTGCTATAAGCCAATGCATTATACATCTAAGAGTAAAATATCATGGTATATTACACAGCCAGGGAATCCTAAATGCAGATACCAGGAGTTCTGCAATACTAAAAATAAAAATAAAAATAAATGAATCACACTGTGAAGAAAGGACACTGCAGTTGGATAATTATCCTACTATTTTGTAAACTGTGAACATGGCAGATAATGTGAACTCTTCAGAGAGTCTATGATGTGTGAAGAACAGAAGTCAGCATTTTGTTTATTTTAGATTAAAAACACAAATTGCTACTGATTATCAAAATAAAATGCTGTCAATAAACATAGTAGGAAGAAAGTACTCCATTATTCTGGGACTAATTTTAGTCTTGAAATATCACAAGTTATAAAGCCAAAGTAGACTAGACTTAATTGAATAGATGTTTGGTGATTATCTTAAAACTTTTAGCATAGAACATTATGTAAATAAACTGAAAGAATTATGTTTCTTCTATGTTGCTTGTGACTTCTACTGTTAGGTATATTGCTTCTTACCTTTTTTCAGTTATTCCTTTTTAAAGCCACATACAGCTCAAGAATGATGCACTGCTACTAAATCTCTCACAGCGGCTCTGCCCAGTAGATTATAGATCTCCTATATAATGTTCAATAAGACCCTAGCAAATGAATCTCCCAATACATGAGCTCACAATCAATATAAAGGTATAGGCTCAACAAGGAGGCTGTGGCATACAACCCTTTGGCTTCATCAATCATCACAACTAAAATGCCTCAAAGACAAAATGCCTACTGCTAATACCTTTTCACATTAGAAGGGTACAGATGTGGAAAGACAGAGGCATCTGCTCTAAGCAGATTTCTGTTTTTCTTCTTTTCACCTTTTGTTCGGATTTCAGTTGAGTCACTAAATGCTAAAAGTTTTGTTATTTTTATTTTTGCGTGTGTTCGCTGTGGTGTATGTTTTGTACTCAAGAGGACTAGGCATTGAGCACTCGATCAAAGACTTCGTCATCTAACTGGCATCTGGGACCACCCCCTATGCGAATGACACACCACTCATGGAAATAAGTCTGTAAGAACCTCATAAAGTGAACTTTATGTGACTAAATAATTCTTCCACGCACTATTTAATCCTCAGGAGGAATCATTTTTTCCTTTAAATTCTTTTCATTTTTAAAATAGGACAAAGTGATATTAATGTACCCAATGTACTCTTCCAGACAGGTAATAGGACGCCAGTGATGAAGAAATGCTCGCAATATTCTCCTCCCACGTATAGGCCTGGATATTATACATCCATCCAGAGCTGTGTCATCCCATCACAAGGGAACAACTTGTTCCTTGGCTCTTCTTTATTATGGCCAATGCAGCAGTGAATGATGACTAGAGAGATTTAGCACCTCCTTCCTCCCCTTCCTCTACACTCCCTTTGCCTTGTATGTGTCAAGCTAAACTCCCCTTTAGAGTACCTGGTGTACATGAGCCACTCAGGAAACATGTCAGTTTCTGAGCCGGGGGCCAGATGGAACTTGTGGTTCCTTTCGGGTGGTTTTGAACAGTATGAAACACGGAGCAATCAGTTTTTACTTATAGAATTCTATTGGAAGAACAACCTCTATTGTCGTTGCAAACACAGCTGAATAGCAGTTAGAGCAGGACGGTCACCTGCCAACGACTCTAAAGCAAGATGAAGCCTTATTGACATACGTTTAAGTCCCACAGTAATGGTGACTCTCTGAATCAGAAACAGAAGTCGGCTTCCCTCCAACATCTACTAGAACATCTATCTCTACCCCAAAGTTAGTATAGGCTCTTCAAAGCCAGCTTCTGAAAGTGAGATCATAATACCTACAACAAGTATTACTTTTTCCAATACCTTTCCCAAAGAGTATAGGAGTGGAAGCTCTTGTTGTTTATCAAGCACATACAAAATGTCAAAAACAAACAAACAGACAAAGAAAAACAATTGTAAACATTTTGCCTTTGAGACTAACCTATGAAGGGAAGGAGAGAACCCATTTTCCTAGTCTACCCTTATAGATATAGGCACTTGAAGTCCTTTCCCAAGATGCAATGCTGATGGAGGACAAGGCAGAGCTCACAGCCAAGCCACCCAGTGCAGAACCCCAGCCCTTGTCTAATTACAATGCAATCCCCCAAAGCATGGTGTAATTCCATCCTCAGCATCCTTCTGTCTGCATCTCTACTGCCTGTGTATCCCAGGTGTCACTAGCCACTGTCCCAGGAGCCAACAACCATTCTCCCCAGAGGAATTTACCCTGAGAGTTAGTGGTGTGTGTACCAGCTGCTATTTCCTTATTAAGCAGGGTCTACTGTCTGTCTGCAGAACCTACACATAATATTCTCTTTTGTGCCATTTATCCCACTTTCTGATCTCCCTCCTGTCTCTTTCCTCCTACCCCTGTCATTACTGCACCAGGTCTCTTTCATTTCTTTCTGATATTCTGATATTCTGTTTGCTTTTTTTTTTGTTTTTTGTTTTTGTCAAGTACAAATGTTCACACTTTTGAGGGCCCACCATGTTGAAAAAAAAACAAGAAATAAAAATTCAGATTGCTCACTATGAGAAAATACTCATACCATAGCACATTTATCTAATACAACTCTTATGTCTAGACTACCTAAAGGATCCTTTAAACTTAACAAGTAAAAGAAAAAAACTAGGAAAGTATTCAACTGCATAGGCCACAAAGGAGATATCAAAAATATTCAACAATGTAAACGATATCACTATTCATAATGGAAACCTAAACTAAAACTACATTAAGATACCTATTCATAAAGCTGGAGAGAGAGCTCAGGGGTTAAGAGCACTGACAGCTTTTCCAGAGGTTCTGAGTTTAATACCCAGCAAAACACATGCTGCCTTACAACCATTATGAAATGCAATGTGTTCTTAAGCTACAACGTGAATAAAAATTTTAAAACAAAAACAAAAAAATCTTTAAAACCAAAAAATACCTGTTCATCAGCATAAACAGTGACTAGAAAAGAGAATTTCTGTACATTGGTTGAAATTTTTGGAACAGATGAATTCCTGGGTAAATGTGTACTACTGACAGGAGCAAGAAACTCAGAGGCTTTCTCTGGTGCAAGTGGTTATGAATATCCAGTGAGCCAAAAAAAAAAAAAAAAAAAAAAAAAAACAATATTAAATAAGTCTTAAAAAAAAAAAAAAAAAAAAAAAAAACAATATCTACAGTTTCCTCCATTCCAGAACTCAAAGGAATTAGCCTACATATCTACAAAAGATTTGCTTCAGAATGTTCATCAGAGCTGTAGTTATGACATCACCAAGCTAGAAGCAACTCCAAAGCTTACCAAACAGTAAGGATGTATATAAAACCACAGCAGTCCGGGTTACTTCATCTTTAACTTTATATGATTTCAAGCTGTTAATAAAAGGTCAATCAATGTCCAGAGTACTTGAAAAATCCTAACCTATGTGGAACACTAGCAGATGGGTGGGTTCAAGCTTCTTGGTGTATCCAGTCTTAACAATCCTATTTTGTGCTCACAACAAAACACACGTACACACTCATACATACACACAGGCACACAGGCACACACACACACACACACACACACACACACACACACACGCACCCATACACTAGCCCTTACTAAAGGCTAACTGGGTTCTGATCAACTTATTGAAAATAACATGAATCTCCCCCATCCCTTCTTTGATACCACGATAACATGATTCCATGATTTGGAAGGAATCTAATGTTCTAATTTAAAAAAAAGGGCAGCAAAGAAACATTTCTAACTTCTAACTTCTGGAATTTATATTCCTTAATTTTCTGACACCTGATATTTAATTCAAAACTTATTTTTGTTTCCTTAGGTCATAGCAGTCCCTTCAATAGCTCTCTTGTCTCTGTTTTCTGTTTATTGGCTATTCTTCATGGCTTCTCTTGGCTGTCTTTTGGAACAAAAAGTCATCTTTGTATCTTGGTAAAACACACATTTACTTCTTTATCATATTGCACTGAAACTTAAGTCTCTGGTTCTTCATTGAGAGAAAAACAAATTTTGAAACCACAAAAGTTCTAGGATGCTGGCATCTTAAATCCTTAAGTTCCTTGCCACTTGGGGACTCTGTTTGTTTTGAGCAACACATTCAAATTTAATTAAATATGTTTAGCTCTTACCTAAGGTTTTTAATTATACACATTATCAAACCACACAGAGATGATATTAAGTACACTTCAGCATATGACCTTGAAATGAGAAATCAAGTTATCCACCAAACTTCTCAGATACCAACATTAATTTAGTATATCAGGAACTTAAATTAGTCTAGTGAAATTTAATTAGAAAGGCTTCTTTCTCAAGTGTGGAGAAAGCAAGGCAATTATTCTAAGATGCACCTCGTATACAAAAAAAAGAGTTAATTAGGGCTATGACTGTTGAATTTTAAAAGGTCAGTTTGAAAGAGGGACCCTGAGCTGTCGTTTAGGGACTCCCTTCTGTAGGCTTCATTTCTCCCCACTCCTTATATGGCAGGTATGGTTCTTTATGCCCAAACCATTTGTACAGACACTGGTTTCTGTCTCCCACCCACTTTTCTCCTGGAAGTCTGGACTGGTACCTCCTCGGCTCCTAGGAAGAAGAGAGGATGACTGCTCACAGTGGAAAATCTGGATACTGAGTTCTATGCAGGATTCCTGGTGAGGGCATTCCTGGGGAAAAACTCACTAGTGATCCATTATAACTTGAGGGTGGAGCAGTCCCAATTCTACTTCGAGAGGGGAACTTTTGGATGGTTGTGTCTGACCAGGTGTCCATGTGACTTTCTCTTGGCTGACTTTTCTTTAAAATTGATCATTGTAATAAATCATAATCCTAAGACTAACTAATGTGTTCTGGATGGTCTCCAAGACATTCACCTAGGGTTGATCTTGGGACGACTTGACATCCTGCTATCCGAATTCTCTTCTCTACATCAATGGACACCAGAGAAGCTGATTCAGATCAAGTTCAGAGTTACAGTCCTTTAACAAAGAGTCCTCAGACCAGGCTGCCATACTTAATTCCTGCTCGATATTTATTTACACAGTTTCCTTATGTGTAATTGATCAAGAAAAATATAATAATGCATATTTCCTCTTCCCATTCTAGCAAAGTGAGAATTTATGATCTTATTTAGCAGCAATTGATTTTACTTTCTTTTTTAAACATCACAGGGTTTGTGGACTGGCGAGTAACAGTTTAAGAAGCTAAATTCATTACTTTTAGAGTTGAATTACTAGACAAATTTCTTTTGAGAACATGCCTTTTTTTCTTTTGTAAATCTGGAAAGTACCTTCCCTAGAAATGTCTTTCACCCTGCAGAGGATGAACAAGAGTCCTTCACGTAGCACAAGTGATTTTTCTGGCATCTCATAGGAAATACTTGTGAGTCTGTGTACTTATGAGTTTCTAGTTTCCACTTTCTTTTCCATCCAAATTTCTTTAAGATGCAGCTAACCAGGCGAGCAAACATTTGATGTGTCCACTAGCCTTATTTCACTGTTTCATGGGCCAATGTTACCATTAAAGAGTAAATTATCCATTGGCAGACAGATAAAAGACCATAGGAAGTACTCACTCCGCCGAAGGAGAAAGGTGCACGGCGCACGGCGCAGACAGACTTTTGCTGACTTGGGTAACTACTGAGGCTAAATGAAATTGATTTATTAATATCAATACTGATAAGTGCTAAAATAGCATTCGGGTAATAGCTTAGAGTGTCAGAGGCCAAATTACTTAGGCTCATGAATATAATCGCATATCTTCATTTATTCTAATTACCGTGTAGTATAGTCTTAATTCCAGACTCATTTTGTCTCAATGAATTATTTACCTACAGTTTCTGCCTGTATCTGCCTGCATGATAATTAATCCATTAGTTATCATTTGCTCAGAACTGTCAAAACCACTTATGGCCAGTCAACGTTTTTCCGGTACAATTTCCTTTTCCTGGATGCTTCTAAGCAGCCACCCAGCACATTTCAACACTCTTGGAAAGCGGTTCAGCTAAAATGTCTCATCCCACACAGAGACAGATGTGACCAGAAGAAACCCTTTCATTCTTCCTCTTCTTTTGTTTTTGATTCAAGAACTCATTGTCCTTCTCAAATCAAACAATGTGTGTGCCCCAAGCAAACCCTAAAACATCCCACATAACAATCGCCACCAACAATGTTTACTGTGGAAAGCGTCACCGAAGGCACTCACCCACTTGAGTCTGCAGATGTGACTGCGATCAGAGGCAGGATTTTCAAGGGGAGGCTAGTTGGCCGAGGGATGTTCTCCGATTCGCTTCGCAAGTCTGCTTGTTCCAACTGTCTGAAGGCGAGAGGTGGGAGCTGAATGCTGCGGGAAGAAAGTCTCCGGACGAGATAGGGCTCCATTCCACGGAAAGGGTCCTCTTCTTCATTACAGGAGTGCAGTGTTTCCTCGGAGGCCTAAGGCAAAGTTCAACAAAGTCCACATAATTAATAGGAGTCCTAGTATGTGTCATTATGTAGTGACATATGTCCTCGAGGGGAAAAGAGGATAGATTACACATAAAAAATGCTGACTGGCAACAAACAGCGTTGGCCTAACACTATCTGCTGAAGAGATTATAATTCATAACTCATACTTAGGTTTGTTTTTTATTTAGGCTTGGTCATAGCAGTTGGTGTCCCTAGCGATCTTGGAATTTACTAACTTTGTGTGTGATTTCCATAAAATCAAAGGTGAACCAAGTGTTTTTTCTGTTTGTGGAACGAATAGCAATAAATTTATTTTATTACATGTTTTAATATATATAACTAATTTATATACATATGTATATATATACATATATATTAGTGTATTTTTCCTATAAGAATGCTTATGAAGAAGTAAAATTTCTATTATTTTTGTTTGTATTTATTACATTTATACTTTTCTGTTCTTAAACAATTAAAATATCTTTCTCTTTTTCAGATTTCTATCTTTAAATTATTTAAATTTTTATTTACTTTTTGAACTGTTTTAAAATCATTTTTGTTTTGTCTATTTGGTTATTTATTTATTACATTGTTTCTACTCACTCTCCCAGTGCTGGGATCAAACCAGGACCTCACATGTGCTTGGCAAATGCTTTAGCAGTGAACTACATCTATAACCTTTAATGTTGTTTTGCTTGTTTGTTTTTTTTTTTGTTTGTTTTAGTTTTTGTTTTAATTTTGAGATAGGGTCTCTCTGATTTAGGACATCCACATATTCAATAGTACTTAATGTCCCTTCTGTCAGAGTTCTTGTAGTAACTATGATTCCAGACAGGTGCCACCATATCTGGGGACACCCTCCCTCTGCCCCCCACATACACACATTTCGCTTGTTTGTTTGAGATGGGGTCTCATGTAGTCTATGTTGACTTCAAACTTGATAATTACAGGAGAAGGACTGAGCTTTGGACTCTCCTGCCTCTACTTTTCCAGTTATAAAGTGTTGGTTGAGTCTTGATGACTGGAATTGAATCTTTACACATGCTAGGTAAGGATTCCACCCACCGAGCTATATCGTCAGTCATGTATGTGTGTGCATGCACAAGTGTGCATGTATCAAGCCCGAGATCTTTGTGCTTTGTGTTTCAGCTATGTTACTAGCCAAAATGAAAGGAATTGAGCCCAGATCTAGCCATAACACAGGCCCAACAAAGCCTAAATCCAATGAGCTTCTCTATCTAGTATGGCATGTTTTTTTTGTTTGTTTGTTTGTTTTTACCCAAACTTATGATTAGCAACCAAAGAAGCTACAGGAAAAGTATAGTACTGTGGCCAGCTTAAAATAAATCAACACTGCACAATACACTAATATCCTAAAACACGCAATCAGAAGAAGGCCGCTTATTTTGAAGGCTATAGAATCAAATTATAAGGGCTGTCCATCACAACCGACATGCAAATCTCAATGCAAAAACACAGTAAGTATGAAAACAATGAAACATATCAAACAAACAAAGCTATGCTAAGGCTGTCTTTAGGGAACAGGTCCTAAAGACATCAAGGCGGAAGAAACGCCAGGAATAAACTCAAAAGAGTGATTTTGTAAAGAATATTCCCGTCTAAAAGAAATGCAGGGACAAAAATGGAGGAGAAACTGAAGGAATGGCAGACCATTGACTGGCACAACTTGGGATCCATCCCATGCGCAGGCACCAAATCCTGACATGATTACTGATGCTATGTTGCGCTTGCAGACAGGAGCCTAGCATGGCTGTCCTCTGAGAGGACCAGCAACTGAGACAGATGCAAATACTTAGAGCCAACCATTGGACTGAGGTCAGGGATCCTATGGAAGAGTTAAGGGAAGGACTGAAGGAGCTGAAGGGAATAGCAATCCCATAGGAAGACCAACAGAGTCAACTAACCTGGACCCCTTGGAGCTCCCAGAGACTAAGTCGCCAACTAATGAGCACACATGAGCTGGTTTGCAGCCCCTGGCACATGTGTAGCAGAAGACTGTCTTGTCTGGCCTCAGTGGGAGAGGATGCTGCTAATCCTGTAGAGACTTGATGTACCAGGGAAGAGGGGATGCCTTGGGGTAGAAGGGAGCACCCTCTCAGAGGCGAAAGGGAGAGAGAATAAGATGAAGAGCTCTGAGAGGGCGCGCAGGGAGGAGGGGCAACATTGGGATGCAAATAAATAAAAAATTAATTAAAAAACAAACAAATAAAACGGGACCAAAAATATTTGTCTCTTTGGGTCTACGGATTATAACTTTACCAGCTAATATCCACATATAAGCTATACATACCACATTTCCATATTTTTCTTTCTGGATCTGGCTTACTTCCTTCAAGACCCCCCACCCCCACCCCATGTTCCATTCATTTACCTGCAAATTCCATGATGTCCTTTTTAACAGTTGAGAAGTATTCTATTAATGAAAATTTACTATATTTCTTTATTCATCTGCTGAGGTTGAGGGGCAGCTAAGTTTTTTTCCGATTTCTGCATATTATGAGTAGAGCAGCAGTGAATGTGGTTAAGCAAATGTCTTTGTTTTGATTTGCGTTCCCTTGATAGACTAGAGATATCGAACATTTTAAGTGTCTCTCAGCCATTTGAGTTTCCTCTTTTGAAAATTCTCTGTTCAGATCTGGGTTCCCATTTTAATTTGGTTATTTGTTTCCTTGATATTTAGTTTCTTGAGTATTTTATATACTATGGTTATTAACTATCTATCAGGTGTAGGTGTATAGTTGGTAACAGTCTTTGTCCGTTCTGTAGGCTGCTACTTCATCAGAATGATGGGATCCTTTGTCGTGCAGAAGCTTCCTTCGTGGGCCCTATTTATCAATTACTGATCTTAGTGTTTTGCTAATTTTTTGTTGTTGTTGTTCAGAAAGTCTTTACCTGTGCCAATGAGTTGAAGACTATTCCCCCTTTCTATCAGGTTCAGTCTATCCAATTTTATGTTGAGGTCTCTAATCCACTTGGACTTGAATTTTTATTCCAGTGATAAGTATGGATCTATTTGGATTCTTATACATGCAACCATCCAATTTGACCAGAACCATTTTTTGAAGATGCTGTTGTTTTTCAGAATAAAGTTTTGGCTTCTTTATAAAACTCAGTTGTCCATATGTGTGTAGATTTATATCTGGGTCTTCAATTCAATCACATTGATCAAGAAGTCTACCTTTGTGCCAAAACTATGCTGTTTTAATTACTATAGCTCTGTAGTCCAGTTTCAGGTTTAGGATGGTGATAATTCCAGACACTGATTTATAGTTCAGAATTGTTTTAGATAATCTGTTTTCCTGTTTTGTTTCTTTGTTTCCATTTGAGACTGAGGATTGTCCTTTCAAGGTCTGTGAAGAACTGTGTTGGCACTTTCGATGGATGTGTAGATCTGTAGATTGCTTTTGGTGGGATGGCCATTTTTACTATATTAATCATATGTATCCATGAGCCTGGGAGATCTTTCCTTCCTCTGATTTCCTCTTCAACTTCTTTATTGAAAAGACGTTTTTAGTCATATAAGCCTTTTGTTTGTTTGGTTAGAGATACCCCAAGACATTTTGTATTATTTGAGGCTACTGTGATAGATGCTGTTTCCCCGAATTTGTTCTCAGTCCTTTTGTGACTTGTGTACAGAAGAGCTACTTCTATACAAACAAGGGGGCTGACACTGAGTTTCCAAGCCCTCTCTCACCACCTTCTGTGTGACAGATAATAGCATGTGGCACCATGGCAAGTTCACGACTCTTATCTTTTATTTCCTGGGTTGGACTCCATATATAACACACATTTTCAGGTTTCTTGGCACGTGTCAAAAGAAGACTTTGTGAGGAGAAATTTTAAAGTTATAAAAGAAAATCAGAGTTCCCAACAAGAATTTTAACTACACCCAGATTTTTTACAAATTTGGCATATACTATCTACATGTGAAGGCAAAACAGATCTACTCTAAAATAGAAAATTGAATATTTTGATTGTAGTTGAGGGAAAATATACCATGAGGAATATAATTAGTTCTAAGGAGCTGAAAAGTCTGCTCTAGTAACATTTATTATATGTAACTGTTCAAAATCACGAAATAATCCAGTGCTGCATTATGCTTCAATGAAGAAATGAGCTTTTAAGTCCTTGCATTCCCACACATACTTGTGCTCCTTGAAAGTAGTTTTACCTTTTTCTATGGAAGCAACTGATTTGCCAACTAGTTCTAATGGCCTAAAAGAATCAAATGAGACCATGCATGTGGGGATACTCAGAGCTGAGTATCCTGCATGGTGTAAGCAGTCACGAAGGGCAATTTCCTTTCTTTTGAGTGTTATTAAGTGAAGACACACCTGGGGAGCTAACTCCCAGAAAGTTAGCATTTTTGTTGTAATTTAGACCGCAGCAACTCCAAAGCGTCTAGAACAAGTTTTAGAATTTTTGTTTAACTCTTTATCATATTAAAACATTTAAACACATTTAACTGATCTTTTTAATAAAAAAAAACTGAGATAATTCCTTCTGAGACTGAAATAATAATACTTATTTCTGAGGATCTTGTCCTGTCCCAGATATGAAGCTTGTAGGGTACAAACATCTTATACCCAAAATGATTGCAGCTATCATCATTAGAATCTAAGAAAATCCCCTATATCATTCTTATAGCATTATGTTGACTTTGGGGCTTGCTTTCCTTGTTGATTTCCAAATTAAAAAAAATTATTTCTTCCCAATATCTGTCTTGAAAGTAGGAGTGTGTTGTCTTACTTTAGTGACAAATGGAATCCAAAAAAAATAACACAGAAGCCAAAACTAAAATAAAGGGTTAATTTATTACAAATCCTATATATACAGATTTAGATTTTAAAAGTCTTTTCTTTGAGGTATATAATATTATTAAAAAACAATATTAACAAAAATGTCAAACTAATATTTATTGAGTATTTATTAAGTGGTACTAGTTTCACATAAGCTTCCTTGAATTTGCACAAAAATCCTGAGATAGAACTTCTTTTCTCACTTTATGCATAAATATATAGATATATACACATGCACATATGCACAAATATACCGATATACATATAAATATATATACATATACACACATACATATATATGTATCTATACATATATACATATATATACAGTATATGATAATGTGTATATATATATGTATGTGTATATGATAGTGTGTATTTATACTTATATTCATAAATTATATTTTGTATACACACTATGCTTACACAGTATATGACAGTGTATACATATATATGTGTGTGTATACATGTATATGACAGTATATATTTGTACTTATATTTATAAAGTATATTTATATACACACTGTCATATGTTGTCCAAACAATTTCATGACAAAATAAAGTCCAAACTGCCTTGCCTTTCTTGGATATTTTAACTATAGGATTTCAAATTTCATATACAGAGAAATACTATGTTCTCATACAAACCAGAATGGCTGATCATGCTAAAAGTCAAAATCCAAACCCAAAGTTCTTTTAGTTAAATATGAGACTGAACACTACTGTGCAACACTACCTTAATAGGCACAGTTACTGATATTTTGTATACTGCTAGAAATGAACACTGAATGACTACATCTTCATAAACCTCACACTCATTTAAAAAAGTGAACTAAGCTAAGAACAGGCCTCATAAACCATTGAAATTAATGTCTGCTTATTGTTAAATGAGTAGATAGAAATTCTTTTTTGTTTTTTGGGTTTTTTTTTTTCTTTTTGAGTTTTTTTGTTTGTTCGTTTGTTTGTTTGAGAAAGGGTTTCTCTGTATAGCCCTGGCTGTCCTGGAACTCACTCTGTAGACCAGGCTAGCCTTGAACTCAGAAATCCACCTGCCTCTGCCTCCCAAGTACTGGGATTAAAGGCGTGTGCCACCACTGCCTAGCGAGATAGAAATTCTTAAGTCCCACTGAGACACTAATGATAAATGGCAACCAACAGATTGGGAAAAGGTCTTTACCATTCCTACATCCGATAGAGGGCTAATATTCAATATATATGAGTAACTCAAGAAGTTAGACTCCAGAGAACTAAATAACCGTATTAAAAATGGGGTACAGAGCTAAACAAAGGATTCGCAACTGAGGAATACCGAATGGCTGAGAAGCACCAAAAAAAAAAAAAAAAAAAGGTTCAACATTCTTAATCATCAGGGAAATGCAAATAAAAACAACCCTGAGATTCTACCTCACACCAATCAGAATGGCTAAGATCATCAACTCAGGTGACAGCAGATGCTGGTGAGATTGTGGAGAAAGAGGAACACTCCTCCATTGCTGGTGGAATTGCAAGCTTGTACAATCACTCTGGAAATCAGTTTGGTGGTTCCTCAGAAAATTAGACATAGTACTACCTGAGGACCCAGCAACACTAGTCCTGGGCATATACCCAGAAGATGCTCCAACATGTAGTAAGGACACATGCTCTAATAGTTCATAGCAGCCTTATTTCTAATAGCCAGGAAAAGAACTCAGGAAAAATCCTGGATGTCCCTCGACAGAGGAATGGATACAGAAAATGTGGTACATTTACACAATGGAGTACTACTCGGTTATTAAAAACAATGAAGCTATGAAATTTTTAGGCAATGGATGTATCTGGAGTGTATCATCCTGAGTGAGGTAGCCCAATCACATAAGAACACACATGATACGCACTCACAGATAAGTGAATATTAGCCAAGAAGCTTGGAATACCCAAGATACAATTCACAAACCACATGAAACTCAAGAAGGAAGACCAAAGTGTAGATACTTCATTCCTTCTCAGAAGGGGGAACGAAATACCCATGGAAGCAGTTACAGAGACAAAGTATGGAGCAGAGACTGAGGGACTGACCATCCAGAGACTGCCCTACAATCCCATCATATATACAATCACCAAACCCAGACACTATTGTGCATGCCAACAAGTACTTGCTGACAAGAACCTGATATAACTGTCTCCTGAGAGGCTCTTCCAGTGCCCAATACAGAAGTGAATGCTCACAGCCATCCATTGGACTGAGCACAGGGTCCCCAATGAAGGAGCTAGAGAAAGTACCCAAGCAGCTGAAGGGGTTTGCATCCCCATAGGAGGAACAACAATATGAACTAACCAGGACCTCCAGAGCTCCCTGGAACTAAACCACCAATCAAAGAAAACACATAGTGGGACTCATGGCTCTAGCTGCATAGAAGGCAGAAGATGGCCTAGTCAGTCATCAGTGGGAGGAGAGGCCCTTGGACCTGTGAATTTTCTATGCCCCAGTATAGGGGAATGCCAGGGTCAGGGAGCAGGATTGGATGGGTTGTTGAGCAGGGGGAGTGGGGAAGGGATAGGGGGTTTTCAGAGAGGAAACTAGGAAAGGGGATAACATTTGAAAAGTAAATAAAGAAAATATCAAAATAAATAAATAAATTTCTATGAGAAGAGAACGAACGGACGAAAGAAAGAAAGAAAGAAAGAAAGAAAGAAAGAAAGAAAGAAAGAAAGAGAGAGACAGATAGGGAGGGAGGGAGGGAGGGAAGGAGGGAGGGAGAGAGAGAGAAAGAGAGAGGAAGGAAGAGAAAGAAAGAAAGAAAGAAAGAAAGAAAAGAAAGAAAAGAAAAGAAAAGAAAAGAAAAGAAAAGAAAGAAAAGAAAAGAAAAGAAAAGAAAAGAAAAAAGGAAGAAAGGAAGGAAGGAAAGAAAGAAGAAAATGCTCCTTTTCCCACTGGATAGTTTTAGCTCCTTTGTCAAAGATCAAGTGACCATGGGTGTGTGGATTTATTTCTGGGTCTTCAATTCTATTCCATTGATCTNCCTGCCTGTCACTGTACCAATACCATGCAGTTTTTATCATGATTGCTCTGTAGCACAGCTTGTGGTCAGGGATGGTGATTCCCTGAGAAGTTCTTTCTTTGTTGAGAATAGCTTTCACTATCCTGGGTTTTATTCCAGATGAATTTGCAAATTGCTCTTTCTAACTCTATGAAGAATTGAGTTGGAATTTTGATGGGGATTGCATTGAATCTGTAGATTGCTTTTGGCAGGATGGCCATTTTTACTATATTCATCTTGTCAATCCTTGAGCATGGGAGTTCTTTCCATCTTCTGAGATCTTTGATTTTTTTTCTTCTGAGACTTGAAGTTCTTATCATACAGATCTTTCACTTGCTTAGTTAGAATCACACCAAGGCATTTTATATTACTTTTGACTATTGTTAAGAATGTTTTTTCCCTAATTTCTCTCATAGCCTGTTTATCCTTTAAGTAGATGAAGGTTACCGATTTGTTTGAGTTAATTTTATATCCAGCCACTTTGCTGAAGTTGTTTATCAGGTTTATCAGTTCTCTGGTGGAATTGTTGGGGTCACTTAAGTATACTATCACCTGCAAATAGTGATCTTTTGACGTCTTCCTTTCCAATTTATGCTTCACTGTATTCATAGCAGCCTAATTTATAATAGCCAGAACCTAGAAAGAACCCAGATGTCCTTCAACAGAAGAATGGATACAGAAAATATGGTACATTTACACAATGGAGTACTACTCAACTATTAAAAATAATGAAGTTATGAAATTCTTAGGCAAATGGATGGAACTAGAAAATATCCTGAGAGAGGTAACCCAGTCACAAGAGAACACATATGGTAAGCACTCACTGAAAAGTGGATATTAGCCTCGAAGCTTGGAATATCAAAGATACAATTCACAGACCACGTGAAGCTCAAGAAGAAGGAAGACCAAAATGTGGATACTTCAGTCCTTCTTAGACAGAAGAAAAGAATACCCATAAGAGGAGATACAGAGAGAAAGTGTGGCTCAGAGACTGAAGGAATGACCGTCCAGAAGCTGGCCCATCTGGGGATCCATCCCATATACAATCACCAAATCCAGACACTATTTTGGATACTAACATGTACTTGATGACAGGAGCCTGATATAGTTGTCTCCTGAGAGGCTCTACCAGTGCCTGTCAAATACAGAGGTGTAAGCTCTCAACCTGCCATTGGACTGAGCACAGGGCCCCCAGTGGAGGAGCTAGAGAAAGGACCCCAGGAGCTGAAGGGGTTTGCAGCCCCATAGGAAGAAAAAGGATATGAACACACCAGTACCCCCAAAGCTCCCAGGGACTAAACCACCAACCAAAGAGCAAATGTGGAAGGACCCGTAGCTCCAGTCACATATGTAGCAGAGGATGGCCTTGTCACTCATGAGTGGGAGGAGAGGCCCTTGGTCCTGTGAAGCCTTGATGCCCCAGTGTAGGGGAATGCCCAGACCAGGAAGCAAAAGTGGGTGTGTTGGTGATCAGGAGGAAGGGGATGGGATAGGGGGTTTCATAGGAGAAACCAGGAAATGGGATAACATTTGAAATGTAAATAAAGAAAATATCTAGTAAAAAGGAAGAAATACAAAAAATTAATCTTCATAATTATGCCCATCTACTGTCAGTTTAAGCCCATCTATATAGATTTTATTTTTATACTTAAAAAACTCCAAAGAAGTTGATGTTGATGTCAACATCTTATTTCTTACTTAAAACACTATAGCATGGGCTTTTTCATACAACAGAACAATATTTTTCAATTATGCTTTAGAAGTAAAAATAATAAGAGTTTATTAACCACAAGGTAGAACGCTCAATTACAGTATTTTGGAAAAGAATAGAAATCTAACTACTAGAGTCATATGAATATTATTGTCCCCACAACGACACTTTGTAAGTAGTGGAAAGATAATATTTCTAATGTTTCTAAGCCATTGCCTCTCCAAAGTTCCTCTGTGAGAATCCCAGAGGGAATGTGCAAATATCAAGTACCTATTCCACATTTGCCCAATCACTGTTTTCATGACTAGAGCCTATGAATAAAAGTAATTAATAATCTAGATTCGTATGTGCACTTACACTGGAGAAATAATGTTTTAACAGCTTAGAATGGTCTAATAGGATCATTTGGCACAGATCCAGCTACAAAGACGTTTATCACAGCTCATTCATAATAACGAATACTGCATGTATTATAATTGCTTTTCTGAAGAGTTGGCTTAACAAATTTTGGTATGGCAAGTGATAGAATACTGGGGGGCTGTTAAAACACTGCAGAAGAATTTATGAAAATAGGATTATTGTATAATGCTGAGTGAGAGGAAGAGAGCATAGAGTGATCTTCATTTTCATAAAATAATTACATCCAAAGATTAAGTAGTCATATAGTCATAGTATATTCTGGAAGGGTCTATCCAAACTTCTTAGAGGTTATTATTGGTAATGCTCTCGTTCTTTATCTTTCTTAATTATTAGTTTTTATAAATAATAAAATTTTACTTCTAAACAATAAAAGTCACAAGGAAACATTCACTTTTTAAAATTATTTATTTCTGAGGTAATGCAGTTGCATCATTTTTTCCTTTTCTTTCCTCTCTGGAAAGCTTCTCACAAATACTCCTTGCTCTCTTTCAGAATCATTCCCTCTTTATTTCATTAATTGTTATTATATAAACCATCGCATATATGTATATGTGTACAATGTAAAATATATATGTATATATATGTAATTATGTGTATGTATGTGTGTATACACACATATAATATATATACACATATATGTGTATGTGTATATGTATATATATGTATATACATATACACATACATATATATATGTGTATATACACATACATATACATAATTACATATATATATATATACATACACACACATATAGTATAATTCTGCTCAGCATGTATAATTGTACAGGATTTATGTTTTCAGGGCTGACCATTTGGTACTGGGTAACCATTGGGTGTGCTCACCCCCGGGGAAGACTCTTTCTCCCACTCTCAGCATCCCTTTGTTGCCTAGAGTTCTTTCCATAGGGTTGAAGCCACCCTGACTTTCCCCTGCCCACATTAGTATGACCATGATTATTATCTTTGGTCACTTGACGCTTAGGTAGTCATGTTGGTGAGATAACTTTCAGTGTTAATGGTACTTAGAAATACTTCGGATTTAGCTTCAGGACATTTACAATTAAAAAACAGAAAACCAGGAAGCATTTGAGAGAATTTAACATGAATCTCTTAGATGACAATAAACTAAAATTCTCTGTGGTAATTAACTAACATCCATTGAATAGTTGGCAGACAAGTAATTTTAACACAACTCTCTTCACTGTGAGAATAAGTACATTTCGAGAATTGTTATACTTGAAACAATTCTGTAATAATTGCTGCTTAGTATGGGTTAGCATTAAATGCATTATTACTCACTATTACTTCCAGTTTTGCATGCTTTCATTTTCAATTTGTTCGTTATTCTTTTTCCTTTAAAAGTATGTAACAAACCATTTGCCTTTATCATATATATATATATGTATATATATGTGTGTGTTTATAAAAGTAATAAATAATTTTGTAGCTGCTGATAATCTAATAATCTTGAAGATTTATTTTAAAAAGTCATAAAAAATTAAATTTTATATGCAAAATCTTCCTTTAAATATTGTGATTTGCATATGAATGTCTCACCCATCACCCACACCCACACACACAAAACAACTGATGTCCTGAAAGAATGGCTCCCACCTTGTGGCATTATTGATGCAAATGGAATGCAACTCCTAAGTTTATAAATGGATTAATCTGTTGGTGAGTCATACCAAATTGGTGCTTAGGTCACCAATTGTCCAGGGTCCATCTGTGTCCCCCATCCCAGTTCTGGGGACAGAAATGTGTACCAACTGTATTCCCTTTGATAGCCTGGAAGCATGGCTATATCTAAAGGGAGGGGAACATGCTAAAACAATCTCTGTGTCCCAGCCACACAGCCAGGGGCTGGGAAGAAAACAGGCTAGCTAAACCTTGTTGAAGGAGTGAATTAGTCATATAGATATACAGAATATAGATCCCAGTTTCGACTGTAAATTTTGGGAAATTGAGCAACAGTATTTGACATTTCATAACTACTAATACGTTAGGTGTGAAGCTTGAGCACATAAACAAGGGTTTCTTTGAAACTTTCAGCTATCCTGCTTGCTTTAATCTATTCTTGAGTCGAATAGAGTTAGTGTCTGCTTCACATCTGCGTATTCAGCCGTGGTAGGAAAGGATATTGAAAAATCACCCATATTGAACGTATAAAGATGTTTTGCTTGTCATTAATCTCTCATCATTATATATGTATTTATATGAGATGTATAATGCATTATGTATTATATATAGTAGATATGATCCAAAGTATATGGGAGACTTTGCATGGCTTATAAGTATCTACTATGCCATCTGAAGGATTATTGTCTATTTTTCTTTTATTTTTGATATTGTAATATAATCAAAGCATCTTTACCTCCCCTTTCTTCCCTCCAAATGCTCCCATATAGTGCTCTCCTTTGATCTCTTTCAAATTCACGGCTTTTTTTTCACTAATTTTTGTTACATGCAAATATATATATATATATATATATATATATATATATATATATATATATTCT